>NC_058375.1:81537954-81840984 GCF_018350175.1 Felis catus | reverse complement strand
CATTACTGACTTGAGCCCCAAACCAGAGTGTCAGAGTTTTCAGTTTCATCAGATTTCATGAAAGGAAAGTGCTGTTCTTACTTCTCTGTGTAGTTGAATGAAGTTTAAGCCATCAGACTCAGGACTCATGAGTGAATCATACTGAGTGATTCATGCTAGTTTAAAAAGAGAATGGGTCTTCCCCCCAAGCAATTCTATCTGCCCCGTTAGTTAATCACATGGTCTGTTGCTCTCATACTCTGGGCTTCCGAGCATCCTTGGCCATTGTGTGTAATGGCTCTAAATGGTGGCAGTTCCCATGACCCATGGCTTCCAGAAAGCAGATACTTCCATTTGTCTCTCAACTTTTTAAGACTCTGAAATCTCATAAAATGGACAATTCTGTCAGGATATCTCCTGAGACCTCTTATATTGGCTCTGATGCTTCATCACTGTTTAAGAGTAGTTTATTTAGGAGCACCTGGGTGGCTCAGTTGGTTAAACGTCCAGCTCTTGATTGAGACGTGAGATTGAGCCTCCATGTCAGGCTCTGTGCCGACAGAATAGAGCCTGCTTGGGATTCTCTCTCTCCCCCTCTCTCTCTCTGCCCCCCATCTACTCGTGCTCTCTTTCTCTCAAAATAAATAAAATAAACATTAAAAAAATAAAAGTGGTTTATTTAAACAACTTTTTTCAGTCTTGTAGACATCCTCTAGGGGAGCAAGCATGTAGCTTTCCGCCATGTCATATTCCTGCTTGCATCATTTAGCTCTCTTCCTTAAGTTCTTACAAGACAAAGGTTGCATGATTCTGCTCCTGGAGTCAATGATCACATGGGAGTAGACTCATAATGTAGAAGAAGCCTTGGGTAACCAGGAAGACTTAATCTAAGAGGGCTTGTGGAAATGTAGCTGAGATAAAGACCCAAAATCATTGTCTGGAGATGAGCTACAGTTATAACTAGAAAGACAGACCTCAGACTGAAAGCCAAGGAGGTCAACTAAAAATAAAAATGAAGCAAACATCAAGGTTTGTACTTAGGAGTGACAAAGTAGGTTAGAATAAGGGGCAACCTAAAAATTGAAATATTCAACCTGTGAATAGTCAGCATATATATAAACACACCTTATTGGGTGAACTGTGTAGATGGGCACCATGATTTTAGGGAGCCAACAGACAGATACAAATGAATGTATTTGATTAAGGCACTCAAGGATAGAAAAGAAAAATTAGGTAGGATTATACTTTTCATTGAGATGATTTATCCCCCTTTTTAAAAAAGAGCTTTATAATTGACATAAATACACTGAACTATTTTGTTTGATGTATGTATAAGCCAGTGAAACCTCACAGAAATGAGATAATGAACATATTCTTTATCTATGAAAGTTTCCTCATACCCTTTGTAATCCCTCTGTAATGCCAGTCTCTTCACCCTTCCTCAGCCAACTACTACTCCACTATCACTAGAGAGTAATTTTCATGTTCTATGGTTTTACATAAATGGCATCATATAAAATGTTTTCTTTTTTAGTCAAACTCTTTCATTGTTACTGAATAGTATTCAGCCTCATTGTTACTGAATAGTATTCCATTGTAAGGATATACTAGGATTTGTTTGTCTGTTCACCTTTTGAAGGGTGTTTGGGTTGTTTATTTGTGTATAAGTCTTTATTAGGACATGTACTTTCTTTTCTCTTGAGTCACTACCCAAATAGCTGGAACATATAATGGCTGTATGTTTACCTTTTTAAGAAACTGCCAGATTGTTTTTCAAAGTGGTGTCATTATTTAAAATCCCACCACAAGTATCTGAGACTTTCATTTTTTCCAAGTTCTCTTTGACACTTGCTATGGTCTCTCCTAATTTTAGTCACTTTAAGAGGTGTCTAATGGTGGTATAACATTGTGGTTTACTTTGCATTTCTCTAATGACTAATTCTATAGATTTCTGTCTGCTTATGTGCCATCCATATGTCTTTATATTTTCTTTGGAAAAGTGTCCATTCAAATCTTTTGCTTAGTTGTTTATTGGTTTGTTTTCTTATTTGTGAGTTTGAGAATTCTCTGATGTTCTGTCTATAAACCTTTTATCAGACATATGCTTTGCAAATATTTTCTTCCAGTATGATTATCTTTTTTTCTAAGGGACTTTCAAAAACAATTTCAGGTTTACAAAAATTGAGGGGAAGGTAGAGATTTCCCATGTACTCCCTACCCCCACATATATAGCTTTCTCCATTGTCATCTCCACTCACCAGAATGGTGCATATTGTTTTAAAACCAGGGATGAATCCACATTGACACTACATAATCACTCAAAATTTATAATTGACCTTGGGGTTCACTCTTGGTGTTATATTCTGTTGGTTTGGACAAAAGTATAATGACATATGTCACCATAATGTCATACAAAGTATTTTCACTTCCCTAAAAATCTTTTGTGTTCCATCTTTTCATCTATCCTCCCCACCCCAACCTCTGATCTTTTTGTTGTCTCCATAGTTTGTCCTTTTTTAGAATGTTATGTAGTTGGAATTTATGTAGGCTTTTCACATGGCCGCCTTTTACTTAGTAAGTTTCCTCTATGTCTTTCAATGGCTTGATAGCTTATTTCTTTTTAGCACTGAATAATATTTTTTTGTCTAGATGTACCACAGTTTATCCATTCATCTACTGAAGGATGTGTTGGTTGCTTTCAGTTTGGGCAATTATGAATAAAACTACTATAAACATCAGTGTACAGTTTCTGTATGGACATAAAGTTTCAACTCCTTTGGGTGAGTACCAAGGAACATGATTGTGGATGATATGGTAAGAGTATGTTTTGTTGTGTAAGAAGCAACCAAACTATCTTCCAAAGTGGTTGTACCATTTTGCATTCCCATAAGCAATATATAGGAATTTCTTTTGTTTCATGTCTTTGCCAGCATTTCATATTGTCAGGGTTCTGGGTTTTGGCCATTCTCATAGGTGTTTTGTGGTATCTTTTTCTCACTCTAATTTGAATTTCCCTTTCCACATACATGGACTATTTTTTCATATGCTTATTTGCAATCTTTATATCTTCTTTGGTGAGGTATCTGTTAAGGGTTCTGGCTCATTTTTTAATAGGGCTCTTTTTTTTTTCTTATCATTGATGAGCTTATCTTTTCATCCACTTAGCAGTATCTTTCAGGAAAAGAAGTTTTAAATTTGAATTAAAAATTTATCAATGTATCAATTTTCAATTTTTGTTTTTATGAAATATTCTTTTGATGTCATAGCTAAGAAATCTTTTAAAAGGTTTACAGCTTTAGGTCTTACGCTTTTGACCCATTTTGAATTAATTTTTGGATGAAGTTTGGATTGGTCTTCATTTTTTTTACATGTGAATCATTAGTTATTATAGCACCATTTGTTGCAAAGACTGTCCTTTCCCCAATGAATTTCCTTTGCACTTTTGTCAAAAATAAGCTGTTCGTTTATGTGGACATAAATAAAGGTGGGTTTATTTCTGGACTCTCAGTTGTGGTTTTTATTCTGTTTGTTTCTTGTGACAGTAACAACCACACTATCTTGATTACTGCAACTTTATAATAAGTCATGAAATTGGTAGTGTTGGCCCTACCAATTGGCCCTACAATATTGTTCTTCTTTTTCAAAGTTATTTAAGTTATTACAATTCATTTATGCTTCAATATGAGTTCTAGAATCAGTTTGTCAAATTGTACAAAGAAATCCTCTTGTTACTCAAAGGGATGCTTTGAATCTAGAGATCAATTTGAAGATAATTGATATCTTAACAATACTGAGTCCTCTGACCTGTTCACATTTATTTAAGTCTTTAATTGGCACTTTTGTGGTTTCTACTGTAAAATTCTTGCAATTATTTGTCATATTTATCCCTCAGTATTTTTTATAATATTGTAAATAATATTTTTGTCTTTAATTTATTGCTAATATTTAGAGATGCAGTTGATATTTTATTTTGATTTTGTGCCCGCCAAAATTATCAAATTCACTTATTAGTTCTAGTAGCTTATATATTGATTCCGTTAGGTTTTCCAACTATATGATCATATTGTCTATGAACAGAGTTTTCATCCTTCCTTCCAGTGCCTTTATTTCTTTTTCTTGCCTATTCCACTGACTAGAACTTCCAACACAGTGTTGGATAGAAGTCCTAAGAGTGGACAATGTTGTCTTGTTCTTGATTTTAGGGGGAAAGCATTCTATCTTTTACCATTAAATATGAAGTTAACTGTAGGCTTTCACCTTGTATAAGTTAAGGAAGTGTTCTCCTATGCTTAGTTTGCTGAGAGTGTTTATCAGCATGGATGCTGGGTTTTGTCAAATGCTTTTTCTGCATATATTGAATTATCATATCATTTTAAATTTATTAATATGGAAAATTAAATTGATTGTCAAGTGTTACATGAACTTTGCTTTTGTGACATAAACTCCATAATTCCTCTTTATGTATTTTAGGATTTGATTTATAAAAATTTTGTTCGTTAAAAATGTAGTTGTTTTTTCCTAATGTCTGTATCTGGGTTTGGTATCAAGATAATGCTGTCCTCATAGAATGAGTTGGGAAGTATTCCCTTCTCTTCATTTTTTTTCCAATCTGAGAATCTCTGCCTTTTAACCTGAGCATTAAGACCATTAAATTTATGTGATTTATATATATGGTTGGTTTAAAGCTATCATTTTGCTATTTGATTTCTATTTATTCCATCTTTACTCATTCATTTTCAGCCTCCTTTTATGTTAATTGAATGTTTTCATTTCATTTTATCTCCTTTGTTGGCTTATTAACTATAGCCCTTTGTATTATACATTTTAACTTATCACAGTATACCTTCAAGTGAGATTATGTATAATAATTTTATAATAGTATACTTCCATTTCCCCTATGCTGCTATTGTGGTACATTTTATTCATTCTTATTATAAACTATCAAGGCAATATTATTATTTTTGTTTTTGTTGTCAGTTCTATTTTTTAAAGAGATTGAAATATTAAACCATCTTTTGACAATTATGTGGTTAATTAATCTTTGACATAGGAAGGAATATCTAATGGGAAAAAGACAATCTCTTCAACAAATGGTGTTGGGAAGAAAACTAGAAAGCAACATGCAAAAGAATGAAACTGGACCACTTTCGTACACCATACACAAAAATAAATTCAAAATGTGTGAAAGACCTAAATGTGAGACCTGAAACCATAAAAATCCTAGAAGCGAGCACAGGCAGTAATTTCTCTGACATCGCCAATAGCAACATTTTTCTAAACATGTCTTCTTAGACAAGGGAAGTAAAAACAAAATAAAAACAAAAGGCAAAATAAAAGTTGGGACTTAATCAAAATAAAAAGTTTCTGCACAGTGAAGGAAACCATCAACAAAACTGAAAAGCAATTTACTGAATGGGGGAAGATATTTACAAATGACATATCTGATAAAGGGTTAGTATCCAAAATATATAAAGAACCGATATGACTCAACACCTAAAAATATCCCAATTAAAAAATGAACAGAAGACATGAACAGACATTTCTCCAAAGAAGACATCCAGATGGCCAACAGGCACATGAAAAGGTGCTCAACATCACTCATTATCGGAGAAATGCAAATCAGAACCACAGTGCGATATTACCTCACATCTGTCAGAATGGCTAAAATCAAAAACACAAGAAACAAGTGTTAGCAAGGATGTGCACTGTTGGTGGGAATGCAGACTGGGATAGCCACTATGGAAAACAGTATAGAGGTTTCTCAAAAAGTTAAAAATAGAACTACCCTATAATCTAGTAATTGTACTACTGCGTATTTATCCAAAAAATGTAAAAACACTAATTCAGAGGTATACATGTATCCCTATGTTTATAGCAGCATTATTTACAATAGCCAAATTATGAAAGCAGCCCAAATGTCCATGGATAGATGAATGGATAAAGAAGATGTTGTGTGTGTGTGTAATTAAATATTATTCAAATCATAAAAAAGAATGAAGTCTTGCCATTTGCAACAACATGGATGGAGCTAGAGAGTATAGTCTTAAGTGAAATAAGTCTGTTAAAGACAAATACCATATGATTTCACTCATATGTGAAAAAATTTTAAATATTTATTTTTGAGAGAGAGGGCACAAGTGGTGGAGGGACAGAGAGAGAAAGAGAGAAAGTGGGACAGAGGATCTGAGGTGGGCTCTGTGGGACTTGAGCTCACAAACTGTGAGATCAGGACTTGAGCCGAAGTTGGATGCTCAACCGACTGAGTCACCCAGGTGCCTCTCATTTGTGAAATTTAAGAACAAAGCAAATGAGCAGAGAGAGAGGGAGAGAGAGAGAGAGAGAGAGAGAGAGAGAGAGAGAGAGAGAGAGAGAGGAAAGGAAAGCCAAGAAACAGACTCAACTATGGAGAACAAATTGGTGGTCACCAGAAAGGAGGTGGTTAGGGAATGGGCTAAATAGGTGATAGGGATTAAGGAGTGCATTTGTGATGAATACTGAGTGATGTATGGAATTATTGAATCAATATATTGTACATCTGAAACTAATATAACACTGCATATTAATGAAATAAAGTAAAATAAAATAAAAATAAAAATGAAATTAAAAAAAGAAAAAAGTCTTTTGTATTTACACATGTCATCACTGTTTCTGGTTCTCTTCATTCCTTTATGTAAATAAATATTTTAAATCGATGTTACTGTCTTTTTGCCTAGAGTACTTTCTTTAACATATCTTTTGGTGTGAATCCACTAGTAATGAATTCTTTCAGGTTTTGTATGCCTGAAAAAAGATCTTCATTTCACATTTGTTTCTGAAAGATATTTTTACCAGGTGTAGAGTTCTTGAGTTCACAGGTTTTTTTTCCCTTGTGACTACTTTAATGATATTGCTTTAATCTCTTCTCTCTTGCATTGTTTTTGATGAGAAATCAACCATTATTCTTATCTTTGGTCCTCTGTATTTAATGTGTCTTTTCTCCCTAGTTGTTTTAAAGGTATTTTTCTTTATTATCTTTTTTTAATATTTGATTATGAAGTACTTGGATATCATTTTTTTCATATGTTATGCTGGGATGCATTGAGCTTCTTTGGATTTAAGAGTTTATATATGTATACGTATATATGTGTGTGTATATGTATGTATATATGTAATATATAAATTATATAATTAACATGTTACATATAATATATATATATACACATATATATACATATATATGTGTATATATATATATATATATATATATATATATATATATATATGCCTTTAAATCAGTTTGGGATACTTTAAGCCATTTCTTCAAATTCTTTTACTGTGTTCTGGAAATTCCAATAACATTTATAGTTGGCTGCTGGAAGTTGTTACACAGATCACTGATGCTCTTTCATATATTACTCTCTTAGCTTCATTTTGGATAGTTTCTATTGCTTTGTCTTCAGGTTCATTAATATTTTCTTCTGTAACATTTGATCTGCTATTAATTCCATCCAGAGTATTGTTCATTTCGATCTTGTAGTTTTCATTTTTAGATGTTCAGTTTGTGTCTTTTTAAATGTATGCAATATGGTTATAATTACTGTTTTAATGTCACTGTTGGCTAATTCTGATGTCTCTGTTGGTTTTGAATTGGTTTCAATAGATTGATTTTCTTCCTCATCATGAAATATATTTTCCTGCCTCTTTGCATCCCTGGCAATCTTTGATTGGATATAAGATGTGACTGTTACTTTGTTCGGTGCTAGATACTTTTGTATTTAAAAAAAATTTTTTTTAACATTTATTTATTTTTGAGAGATAGAGGTAGAGTGTGAGCAGGGGAGGGGGGAGAGAAAGAGAGAGAGAGAGAGAGAGAGAGAGAGAGAGAGAGAGAGAGAGAGATACAGAATCTAAAGCAAGCTCCAGGCTCTGAGCTGTTTGTTAGCACAGAGCCCGATGCGGGGCTTGAACTCACGAACTGAGAGACCATGACCTGAGCTAAAGTCGGATGCTCAACTGACTGAGCCACCCAGGTGCTCTGATACTTGTGTATTTTTATAACTACTCCCCCAGGAGCTTTTTTCTGAAACAGTTCAGTTCCTAAGAAATAGTTTGATCCATTTTGGTCTTTCTTCTAAGATTTTTTACAATATATATATCCCACTAACTGTAAGAACAAAGCAGTGTTTAGTCTAGGGCTAATTATTCTCCACTGCTGAGGCAAGAGCCTTCTGAATATTTCACCTAATGTGCCATGAATTGTGAAATTTTCTGGTCTGGGTGATGGAAGGAGACACTATTCCTATTCTGGCATGAACACTGAGCAGAGTTCCCTTTAGTCCTTTGAGATGATTCTACCCAGCCTTGGGGAGTTTCCCCACACATCAGTAGCACTGATCAGTAGCTGAGGAGGATGCTCTATGTCTCTGCGATTTTCTTTCTGTGTATGCTATGTCTTCTCCAGGATTCTGTGTGGAAAACTAGCTACTTTGTTCTCCCCAAATTTCCAGCTCTGTCTACTCTACCTAGAGAAATTATAGGCTTTACCTGAGAGTTCCCTTTGTGAACTGTGGTCTCAGGATGCTTCAGGTAGTAAGCTGGGGAAATCACAGTGTACACCTTGCTATTTTACATCTCTCAGAATTTACTGCCCTTCATTGCCTGATCACACAAAAACTGCTTTATTATATATTTTGTCTGTTTTATTTTCATTATTTCAGGCAGGAGTAGAGTAAATCTGTTCATTTGATAGCAAAACAGTTATCCTTTTTTAAGCATGCAAATTGATAACCTTATACCATTTTATATCAGTGCATTGGCAGTGGCAAATCAAGCCTGGATTTTTATGATTTGTACACTTTGGATACACTCTGCAGACCTGGAGTCCTTACATGTTTTTCTGTTACTGGTTGAGTGTCTGTATCTCACAAAAGAATGGCTACCCTTAACTTGCACGAGGCCAGGAACTCTTATTTTAATACATATCAAATGTTCACAATGGGAACTTAAGGAAGGTTAAAGGATATGTTGGATTGCAGTATGTTTTCCAATTTTCTGATGGGGAAATTACTTCCATTAATTTTCTTTAACAAATTCTATCAGGTAAATAAGGCTACAAAATTTAAAGAAAAAAGTCAAAATGGGAATGAAAAATTAGGTCATGCCACAGTGGCTATAAATTGTGGTAGAAAAATATCCTGATTGCTCAGCTCAAGTTTGAGCTTTAAATCTTTTACCAGCTTCTTAGCTTGCCTGTGATGTGCTGAGTCCTGGCAGGTGGCTCACCACAGGGACTAATCTGGGAACATTCAATTGCACAGAGAGCTACTAATCCCTGGAGGTTAATGGTGCAGACTGAACTGATTGTCTGGCATTACCCAGAGCCCTAGAGAACAGTGTTTGGGACCCAGGACCAACTAAACAGGATGGAGATAGGGTTGGAGGTATTGTCACCAGCCTCCAGCTCCAGAGGCTATGCAAAAACTAAAGGACCTTGCTATAAAAGTTAGAATGGGCTACTATACTTGTTCTTAAAACTGGGGAAACAACCTTACTTGATTATAATCTTCCTATTCTGCCAATAATAAGGTGAGTAAAAAGTAGGATACATAGTTATGGGAGAAATAAGGAATCTATTAAAGCAATGATACTGTAAAAATTTCTCCCAAAGTACCTCTAAAGAGAGTAAACCTGCCCTAAACCTCTCTCAGTAGCTTCTTTGCTCCTCCTTCCATTTGAGGAAATAGCTTATGCAACCAAACAGGAAATTTGTTTGATGCCTCATATTTTTTCATGAAGTTTCAGGAGCATTTTGCGTTCTGCAGTATATTTTTCTGTATGTGCTGTAATGTAAAAACGGTGTTTTCATTTATTTACTATTAAATTACTTAGCCCACCCTACCTTTAAATCATCAGATAAAATTGTTCCTCCAGAAAGATATGCTGTATTTATCTCATGACATTGTGCACCCAGCACATGACCACATACCCTGAGGTGTGCATATAATCCAATCTGAGAAGATCTCTATGAGAATAAAATGCATCAAGCTTAGGAAATACTCCTCTTTGTGCCCTATAAGGGCAATCTTATGTCTAATCGTTAATGAAGATGCACAAGAAATATTTTTCAACTTTCTTGCTGATTAAATTTTGCTTCTTGATTTTAAACTGTAATGTTCTATTCACAGATCTCAGTCTTTTGCTTATAAAGAAGCAAAGAAGACACCAGCAATATGATCTTTATTTGTATTTAAGTTTGACATATATGCATGTGTATTTATGTGTATGTGCTTTTTTTCAAGGAAATATATGTGTATTATCTTGAAGAAAATATCCACAGATATACTAAGAGCAATTTACTTTATTTTAAAATTTTAAGTGTCTTTCCCATTAAATGATCTCTTAGCTTAGAAACTGTGAACATAGAAGTGACTGGAATGTTTGTTGGAAGTCATTAAGATGGTTGGAATTAGGCAGATACTTGTTTCATTCTCTAAATAAAACAGAATCAAGTTAGATACTTGTACCTCTATAACTAGTTTACTTGTTGAAAAGGTTTTTTCTCCTTTATTGGAGAAGTCAGATAACTTTCTTTCTTTCCCTTGAATACACTGTTGTCTCAATGCACCGCTCTATTCTTTCTTTCTTTTTTTCTTTTTTTCCCCTCCCCTGCACAGGCTGGGAATGATTTTGCTTGTATCATCATTCATATTATCCATCCTGTAGCTATGTACCTATAGTGCAATGCTCTAAGTTTTTACTTCTCTGATCCCTACAAACTCTTTGAAAGTAAGCTTTAGCCTCTATCTCATGTGGAACCTTCCATGTTCATCCATGTCAATGAATATTTCCTTTGTCTGAATTTCTCTAAGAATTTTGCTCATAATTTTCATTTGATATTTTTATATTTATCAGATTATGCATTGTATTTTAAATAATATTTTTATGTATATATGTTGTCTCTCCAACTAGGCTAAGGAGTCTCAAGGGAAGTTGCCCATGTCTTGTACAGATCTCTTCCCTACAAAGCTTGTAATAGATATTGATAAAAATTTTATTAAGTAATGAATTTCATATACTTACAATGCATTTTAGCTTTTATAGAGGCTGTGATGCTTGAGATTCAGCATTTGCTTTTACATGTTTGTACTAAATGGAAACTATTGACTAGACAAGATGCTATCAATATGTAATAATTTTTTAAAAGTCAAAGTAATTTTTATATGATTTAGGCAGCTGTTTTTTATCTTTATTGAACTATAATTGACAAAACTGTAACATATTTAAAGTGTGCAATGTGATGATTTGCTATACATACACATTGTTAAAGGTTTCTCCAGCCCTCAGGCTAATTAACATATCCATCTCTTCCTATATTTGCTTCCTCCCCTGCCCGCCCCCCCCCTTTTTTTGGTGAGAACTTTAAGTTATACTCTCTGAACAAATTCAATTATCCAATACAGTGTTATCAACTAGTTGCCATGTTATACATTAGATCCTAAGACTGTATTTATCTTATAATTGAAAGTTTATACCCTTTTATCAACCTCTTCCTATTCTCCCCACCCCCCAAACTGTGGCAGTCACTTTTCTACTCTCTGTTTCTATGAGTTTGAATTTATTTTGGTTCTACATATAAAAGTGCAATTGTGCAGTATTTGTCTGGCTTATTTCATTTAGCATAATGGCATCCAGGTTAATCCATGTTGTAGCAAATGATAGGATTTTCTTCTTTTTTAGGGCTAAATTATATATATATATATATATATATATATATATATATGTATATATGTATATATGTATATATATAATATACAATATAATATAATTGTAATATAATATAATATAACAATATATAATTATAATATAATATAATATATATAATTTTCTTTATCCATTCATCTATTAATGGACACTTAGGTTGTTTCCTTATCTTAGCTATTGTAAATAATGATGAAATTAACATGGGAGTACAGATATCACTTTTCTTTAAGATAATGGCTTGTTTCCTTTGGTATATGTCCAGAAGTGAGATTGTTGGATCATATGGCAGTTCTATGTTTAATTTTTTGTGGAACCTTTATACTAACTTCTATAGTGGCTACACCAGTTTAAATTCCAACAGTGTACAAAGGTTCCCTTTTCTCTATATCCTCACCCAGTGTTTATCGCTTGTCTTTTTGATAATAGCTATCCTAATAGGTATAAGATATCTTTTTGTGGTTCTGATTTGCATTTACCTGATGATTAGTGATGTTGGGCATCTTTTCATGTCCTTGCTGGCTATTTGTATGTCTTCTGTGGAAAAATGTCTATTTAGGCCTTTGCCCATTGTGTGTGTCTGTGTGTGTCTGTGCTCTTGAATTATATGAGTTCCTTGTGTATTTTGGATGTTAACAGCTTGTTGGATATGTGATTTGCAGATATCTCCCGTTCCATAGGTTGCCTTTTCATTTTGTTGATTGTTTCCTTTGCCAAAGTTTAGTGTGATGTAGTCCCACTTGCTTATTTTTGCCTTTTGTTAGGCAGCTGTTTTAAATCTACACCAGACTATTATTTCTTCTGGCCTTTCTAACATTGATTTAATATAAGAAATTTAGTCAGATAAAGGTTCCAACCTGAAGAAAATTTGCAAGAGTCCAGTTCTTCTAAATGTTTAAATTACTTAAATGCTATTTTTTTCCTGATAAATGAACTGGCTGCTCAACTATATCAGCATGTACAGGTTTCTTCAGGAGGCTTTTGGGATGATTTCCTATAGGTCTTTATATTTTCTCAATACAAAACTCTAAACATGCCATAAATTTAGGTTGCTGCGTCTCAGCGCACAGGGAGAATACCAGCATGGGCACTTAGAAACATTAAAAAATATGTCTCTTCCCCTCATTTTCTCTTTGTCATATATACTTTCTGTAGCACTGTCTCTTAGAAATCAAGTCTTTAAAAGGAAATTCTCCAGACAGTGTGAAAAAAAAAAAAAAAGGATGGGAAAAAGTCTAAAGAAAATACAAGGCCAAAGTATGATGAGAAAAAGAAGCAGGTCATCTGAGAGAATTAGAGGAGTGATGGGAAAGGAAGGGACAGAAACAGAAAGAATTTTGTGGGGGTGGGGAGTCAAGGTCTGAATACTGAAATTACTTTGAAGAAAATGGATAGAAGACTGTGCCAAATACATATAGAAATTAATTTTCTCTTGAAGAGGGAAATTTACTGCCATTTTTTGGGAAGAGATCGCTCAGCATTTTTCAGACTTGATGAAATTTCCAAGCTAAAGCAATTATAAAAACCACGAGACAGGAGTGAGAGCCTATGTTGGGATTTGCTTGTTTTGTTTCAGCTGTTTCTATGAGGTGTGGGATGAGAGCAGCTCTTCTGTTTAGAAGCCATGGACACTAGTAATATGTATTATCTTAACTTTTCTGTCAGTAATTACAAAGTTGATGAAGTTAAGGGATTAACAAAAATTGAGGGATACAATGACTATTTGGGAGGACTACTTCAAACTTGGAGAAGTGATAGCATCATCTTTTTTTCTCTTTATGATTCATTTATTTGTGTAGTTCATGAAGAGCAAACTGTTCACAGAGAATTCCATCCCTGTTGGATTGTTCTGACTTTGCAGACAGACAGTAAAAAATTAAAACAAAAACTAGTAATAAAATCTCAAATTTCATCGACCTCCCTTTTTAGGTTTCATCTAGAAAATTTCCTCCATTTTTCAGTTGTTTGCTAAAGGTCTAGAAGTTCACAAGTGTTTTGATTTACACTGATACTTGAAATTTTTAGTACCTTTGTCAATACTGAAATTTTCTCATATTTCTTATGTACAGAGTAAAAGGAATATGTTATGACTTGAACTTGTCTTTATTTAATTCTCCCACCCATATATTAGTCAAGACTTTTTTGTTGTAAATAACAGAAAGTAGCCTGAGCCATCTTAAGTGAAAAAGGAGAATTTATTGTATAAAAATACAGAGGTGACTCATATAACCGAAGAACAGAAATGCAGGTGGATTTCAACAGATAATGAGAACCAGGAGCAGAAGAGGTATCAGAAACCCCTGTTTATTGTTTCTTATTTTCTCTGCATATTTTTAAAAATTCTTTTCTCCATTTAAAAATTTGGTTTCTATTTGTATACCATGTTCATAGCAGCATATTTACAATAGACAAAAGGTAGAGAAGCAAACTAAGTGACCATCATCTGGTGAAGGAATAAAGAAAATGTGGTATGTACATACAGGGGTGTATTATTCAGCCTTAAAAGGAAAGAAATTCAGATGTATAATATAACAAGGATGAACTTTGAGAATGTTATGCTAAGTGAAATAAGCCAGTCACAAAAGAGAAATACTTTATGATTTCACTTTTATGAGAATGTTATGCTAAATGAAATAAGCCAGTCACAAAAGAGAAATACTTTATGATTTCACTGGAGTAGTCAAATTCATAGGGACAGAAAGTAAAATGGCTTTGCCAGGGCTGGGAGGAGAAGGAAAATGGTGAGTTGTTATTTAATGGGTATAGAGTTTCAATTCTGCAACATGAAGAGTTCTGAAGATTGGTGTGAAAGTACTTACCACTACTGAAGTGTGCACTTAAAAATGGTTAAGATGATACATTTTAGATTATGTATATTTTACCACAATTTAAAAAAAGTAAATGATTGTAGGTAATTTAGTTTGTCTGGTAATAGTGCATATGGATTTACTACGCAGGAAAGTAATGTTAAGTAGTGGACACATATTGCATACAATTGGATGAGAACCAGCCTCTGGTGGGTAGCAGTAAATGTTAAATTGTTCAACATTGATTTTTAGTGAAGCAGTATTCCTTAATAAAGAATAAAATACCTTCTTGAGGTTAAAAACAACCCTGCTTTCTCTGATTTGCTGGTTGACATCATGCAGAATATCCTCCCATCCTCAGCATCTGACTTTATATTATATACTTTAGTCCCTAAAAAGACTATAATAGTCTTCTAAATTCTAGAAATCTGACTCTGTTTGTTTTTTTTTAAGTGCTCATCCTGGTCCGATATCATCTAATACAAATACTGTCCTGTAAATTTTGCTAAAATACATAAGAAATGTACACCCCCATGTTTCTGAAGGAAGAAGTGAGAATATCAGGCCCACTGGAAGCTGGGAGACAGATCTTGGAGACCAATACCCTGTGGCCCAGGTTTGATTATAGGAGCCAGAGGGAATTGAGGAAACTCCTGAGATAGCAGCCTCATACAGGGTGACTATTCAAAATATGCCAGAGGAGAAACCTCGGTGACCATCTTGGCCCATTTTAGTTCACCCCCACCCCCAAAGAAAAGTAGTCAATAAATAAAACAGGATAAAAGCAGATAGCTGAGAACTTGATGTAGTTTAAGGCAGAGGCCAGGGACCAGAATCCCAAGATCAGACACACATAGGGAAGTCAAAACTGAAAATTCTATGAATCAGAGGGCAGGAAGTTGAGGAGTTAGAGAGAAAGTGTGTCAACAAAATCTGACCAAAGTGTGCCTTGTTGGAAGCAGCATCATGATTAGCCCTGGCTGCAGTGGAAGAGTCTTGGCTCTGATCACTGCTTCTATTTGTTTGCAGCCACCTTGGTGAAAATAATTTGCCTAAAACCAAACTGGTAAAGATGGTTAAACATGACTCTTTTTGTAATTGGTTATTCGTCTATTATTAATGTTGAAACATTGGAGAAGGTGTTTAGAATTTTAATGTAATAAAACATTTTTCAGAATTTTGGGGATTTTTCTCTGGTCTTTGAACTTTGATTTTTAATTCATGACACATTTTCATCCAATAATGTTTGCTTTTCTTAGCAAATCTTTATAGATTTTGTACGAGATTGCCCAAAACAAGCCAGTCTGAAATCTGTTTTAATGAGTCATTGGTTCTTTTATTGTATACCCCAGGGAATCTGCAGAATTAAAGACGTGATGTAGTTAAGGTTGGTTGAAGAGAATGAAGTCGTTTGATGTCATTGAAGTTTGTATTAATCACTGTATTCACCTAGAAGATTCTGAGTTTTTTTTCTCAATCTTAAAGTCTTTCAGCTATCAAAATAATGTAAGGATTTACTGGGTTAGAAAAGCTGGCATATTATTTCTCTTCTCCCCTTTCTACAGTGAAGATATCAGTGGCTCAGAGTCATTTGCTATCAAGAGTTTTACTCATATATCATTTTATACATTGTTAGGTTGATAAATTTAAACCTAACCTTAAAGCTGTCTGAGAAGCCACTTTGAGACTGCATGTTTTTCATTATAGCTTCAATTCTGACAGCAACATTGAGTAGTAAAAATACTTTCCTGTAAAATTTGCTGAAACACATAAGAAATGTACAACCAAAATGGAACACAAATAGGGTTAAGTAAATGAAGTTAACATCACTGGCTAAAAATGAATTTTAAAAAGCAAAATTACATAGAAAGAAGCAAGATTTTTAATTAAAAATATGGCCGAAAGTTGTAAAAATTGTAACAAGTTTCAAAAAATTATAAAATAATGTTAACTGATAGTTGGAAACATTGATTTTAGACCAATTACCCTTCAGGCAAATGAGCAGAACAGACATAATTGACTCTATGTGAATTAGGAATGAAGAAGAAAAGGAACTTTTGTTCCCCCCAAAATTCTGAAAAAACAAAAAAAGACAAAAAGGCTTAATGACTCATGAAAACTCACAGGCTTCTTCAAGTGCATCAAAATTACTAAGATGAAAAATCCATATCAGATAATATTTTTGACCAATTTATCCTTTCAAACAATTTGACTTTGAGAAATTTCTTTTAGGTCAATTTGTTTTTGACAATTCACTTTGAGCTCTTGGTTACTCAGCAGCCCATTTCCCTCTGCCAGTCTCTCTTGTTAAAAGCCATTGATGTAATCGGAAGACTCATCCTTCTCTGTTAGTTGTTGGAATAAAACTGGGGAGAATGTTCTTGGAGGAATTCATTAACAGTTAACAGAGATACTTAAGATGATGCAGACCAAACCTTTCCTCACTTTACAACTGACAAAAAAAAAAAAAAAGACTGGGCATTTGTGGTATCGTGCCCAAAGTCACAGTAAAGCAATGGCAAAAATGGAAATGGAGATTAGAATTTAAAAAAAATCATTTTTTTATCTTTGAGAGAGAGACACACACAGAGTGTAAGTGGGGGAGGGTCAGAGAGAGAGGGAGATGCAGAATCTGAAGAAGGCTCCAGGCTCCAAGCTGTCAGCACAGAGCCCAACATGGGGCTCGTGAGTTTGTCAGAAAATCACTCTGTTCAATAATAAATACACAGTTTGGCTCGAATTTAAAAGTCTTATTTAAAAAACCCCCATGATTGTGGCATTGTTGCCCCATGCTAAGAAGGTGGCATATGTGTTATTCTGCCTGGTTCCTTTCAGGTAGTAGGATAATAATAAAAGTTAACATTTGTGTAGCATTGGTCATTGGCCAAATACTGTGCTAAACTCATTTAATCCCCACAGTAGTAACACGGTGAGGTAGATACTGCTGTTATCTCCATTGTGATGGATTGAATGCAAAATACCCTCATACTTAAATAGTCCTTCCTTGTAAACACACCCCTTGTAATATGACACTAAGATTCTTCTGTCAAGTGGCAAAGTGTATATTTTTTACCCTCTGAATTTGTGTTGATCTTGTGATTTGATTTGGTCAGTAAAATGCAGTGGGGGCAATGTTATGGCATTTCTGAGTGCAGGGTTCAAGGGCCTTGCACATTTCTGCTCTGTCTCTCAGAACCCTGCCAGCACTATGTGCACGAGCCTGAGCTGGCCTACTTAAGGGTGAGAGATTACAAACAGATCTGTCCCAGCCAAAGCCATCTTAGATTAGCTTTCATCCAAAATACGTGAGAGAACCAAGCCAAGATCAGCAGATTATATAGTTTATGGTTGTGAAGCTATATAGCATAATGGTTTAGGAACATGGGCACTGGAGGCATGAATAGCCTCGTTGAGATCAGAAGAAGCACTGAGTTTGAGACTATAAAAAAAATCCAACTGAACCATATAACTGTGGGCAAGAATGAATGCTGTTTGTCTTAGGCCAATGAGTTTTGGGTTTGTTGTATTACATAGCAATGGCTAAGTTACATACTCATTTAATAAATGAGGAACTGAGGTACTGAATGGTATAATAACTAGTCAGTGGTTCCAAAGCTAAAAGTAAGCAGAATTGGGATCTGAACCTAGGTAGTGGGACTCTGGTCTGCGTGCTCTTAAAATATTGTGCCATGTGGCTTTAAGTGCAAGCTGCATAGCACAAAGATGAACAGAGGCCAGTCTGCCATCATCCATCCATATCTTTACTCCTGAATCACTTATAGTAACAAACTTCACAATGAATTCCTATCTCTTCCCACTGGCATATTTAAATCTGTGATTTGTCTTTTTATTATTGCCTCACCTCATCTCCATTCTACTTAATGGAATGACTTTCTCAACCATAGTTCACATTCTAGCTAAACTGTAGGAGAAAGGAAAAAAAAATCCTTTTCTCTACCCATTTTAGGTTCTCTGCTTGGGGCTCTATAAATTAGATTGACAAAAGATTGACAAGAGAAAGACATACAAAAATTTATTAACATATGCATTGCTCATAAACGTGGGAGCACTTAGCAAGGAATAACTCAAAGAGGTGGTTAGGACTTGGGCTTATATAGTATCTTAACAAAAGTACAATAAATTTTTAGACAAATTACAAAACACAAAGTAAAATGACTTTGAATTTCTATAATGGCAAATTTGGGGATGGCAGATAGAAAAGGGGGAACTAATGGAAGATAAGGGCTAGTTAGTAAAGTTTGGTATATAGGTTTTTTTGGTGCTATCTCTGGGCTGATGAGGATCTAGAGTTGTCTCTGTGATTAACTTTTGTCCTTTCTTGGTAGAGAGGAGAGTGGGGGAAAACTTTAAAAATTATGTGCTGTTTATAGGGGTAATTACGGGGAGGGCAGAGGACTTTGTTTGTATGTACTTTTTTTCAGTTACCGTCAGCTCAAAATAATTCTTATGCCTAAGTTGAATATTTTGTAGTGGCATATTCTGCTACCCTTCACCATTTATGCTTTTGTTAGCTGTTACAGTAAACATCTTTACCCATTCTAACTCCTTCTCAACCAAGGGAGAGCCCTGTGAACACAATGACAGTCTGCTGTTGATCAGTTCAGAACCACATTTTCCGACAACTCTTATCTGCTCAGGAATCTGTTACCATGTCAGGTGCAGTATAGAAGGTTACTTACTCCATGTTGGACCATAACTTCCTAAGCCACGTTACTCTTTCAGTATGGCACCATTTATCGTTTCTCTAAACCTCTCTGGTTATAAGCCAGTTGTCTTAACATTGCATCTTTAGTTCACCACCAAGATCCACCTAAGGTCTTGAGTCAAATTATTTTTATTGCAGGTGACTGAAATCTACTGTCCCAGGGAAAGATCACTGTCCCAGCTGTGTCCAGTACCATTTCTGGCCCAGAAACCTTGGCCAGAGGAGAGGGACACTAGGGGCGGAATGGTTACCAGGGGCAAATTGCTGTCACTCTGCAGATGTGAGAACTCTTCCAGCTGTTTTTAGAGGACATGAGGGTTCTGGTAGATATCTACTATCCTGTCTTTCCTGAGAATGATCTTAGCCATTTCCTGACTGTGGAGGGGAAGGCTGAGTAATGTGGAGGAAAACAAAATGAAAGAAGACATTTTTAGGGTTTTGAAGGTCTGTGTTTGAATTTCAACCTGTTTATCTGTATATAACAACTTACAACTTGCTTACATCCTTGGGACTCGGTTTTATCTACAAAATGAGACTTGTGAACCTCTTCGGATAAGGCATATCCAGGCTTATCTTACCCCGTAGAATTCCCTTCTGTATTCATTCCTAAGCCTGTGCACTTCTCTCACATCCTCTCACCTTCGAAGCCCTGGACATTGAGGGGGAGTCAATATTCCATACTCTAATATGTATGGCTTGTGGTTTAATTGTTTTTTCTTTTAATTTTTACAAATTGAAGTTTCTTTTCCCATGTTGGAAATACCCTATTTATAGTTTTGAAGTTGCTTTTATAACCCTTCCTCCATTAACTGTTCTGACATTACTTTGGGCCATTTTACTGTACTTTCTTCGGAGAGTCCATATATATCCAGTGTGACTCTACCATCTCAAATGTGTCATCTCACCTGCATTTAATCTTTCTATACCCTTGGAGGGAAGGGGCAGTTTTTCTCTGTATCTTTTGTACCCAGCAACACTTGACCTGGGACTAGCACATAGTAGGCATTCATTCAGCATTTGTTGAACCACACATATATTGAACACCAGCTGTCATGTGTGAATGGGATTGTCAGACGGCCCACAAAGAAATCAGTTGTGGCAAGTCACAGAAATAGGACTGTCTTTTCATCGGAGCATAAGGTTGGTTCTTTGACCTGGAGGAGTCTTTTTCCCCTGACAAAGATTTAAGCACACTGTGTGCTCTCTTTCAATTAATGCTAATGGCAGGGTTTCCAACAAATACAGCAAATAAGAAGGATAGGAGACAGAGACAACTTCCAATGCTACTTTTATTAAAAAGTAATCTGCAGCTTATCTTAGCTCTTTCAACATCCAATATCCAAGGATGGCTATTTGAATATTTTCCCTGCCAGTACCTCTAAGGTTTTGAAGCCAGGAGATCACTGGTTCCTCATCTCTGCCCAGCAATATGTGCAGCACGTACTACAGGCCCTCTCCTGCGTCCTCCTCCTCTAGTTTCTCTTCCATTGCTCTTTGCCACTGCTCCATATTTATGAGAAGGGGAGGGTGAGAAGGGAAGGGGAGAGCTGTCACGCATTAGGACTTGTTTCTACAGGGTATGCCCCCTTTGTTTTCTATAATTCCTCTCTTTATTCCTTTCTTTTTCTGCAGCCCAAATCTTATTTTTGTGTTGTTCCACCTTAAATCTGCCAAACTATGGGGTTGACTGTCCTAAATTGGAAAAAAGAAATACAAGCACATGCTGATATAGCAGGTATAATTGTAAATACCTTTCTGCATCTGAGGCCAGTATCTACGTTTACATTTGCCAAATGTGGCAGTTGCTTATCAACTGTGTGAACTTGGTGAGGTTGCTTAACCTCTCTCTGTCTCAATTTTCTTGTCTCTAAAATGGAGATAATAGTACCAACCACATAGGCATAATATAAAAAATAAAATAATTCTATAAATGTGTTATCATAGTTTCTGTCACAGTGTAAGTGCTACAAAAAGATTTATTATATTGTCGTTACTGTTGTATTTGGTAATTGTATCATGACTTAGCCCTTAGCATAATTCCATTCAGCGAACATTCTTTGAGTTTAATATGAATGTAAAATCCTGTGCTGAGTCCTGTAGGAGATATTAAGATATGTTAAGGTTCCAAGTTTAGAGGAGATTCCAATCTGATGCGGATGAGATACATATGCACACTAATCACGTTATTAGGAAGAGGATTATAAATGGTAGAAATGAGATACAATCCAAAACGAATGGGAGCAGTCACAATGTTGAATCTGGTAAGATTTTATTGAGAGGTACTGTTTGAACTAAACTATGAAGAATAAGACAGGGTGAAGGAAACTATGAGGGAGGAAAAAGCATTGCAGTTTGAGGAGGCTTAAAAATTAGCCTATGAAAGAAATGTTGGATAATCATTTTCCATCCATATACTATTTCATTGCAAATTTATTTATTTAGGCAATAATTCACATGCAAAGAGAAAGGAAAGGACTGCTGTGGATTAGCATTTTCCAATTGGCTAATAGAAATTCTGAGATAAATGATTCCGTGGTAATATGCATTTTGATATTGAAAAAACATTTTGCTATCCTTTCAGATTCTGCTACCAGTTTTCTTACTACTTGCAACCTAATGACTAACATATGCCATATATATTAAAAAAAATTTTTTTTACATTTATTTATTTTTAAGACACAGAGAGAGACAGAGCACAAGTAGGGCAGGGGCAGAGAGAGAGAGGGAGACACAGAATCCAAAGCAGGCTCCAGGCTCTGAGCTGACAGCACAGAGCCTCACGCGGGGCTCGAACTCACGAACCGTGAGCTCATGACCTGAGCCGAAGTTGGACACTTAACTGACTGAGCCACCCAGGCGCCCCTCACATGCTATATATTTTAAGGTTTTTCTTACAGCGGCACCTAACTTTTTTTTTCTTCTTCCAAAATCCTGTATGACATGAGATCGTCCAACTTACGCTGCAGCAACAAACAACCTCAAAATCTGGCTTAGAGCAACAAAAAATTGATTTCTCAGTCATGTGTACCATGTCCAAAGCAGGCCAGCAGAGAAGGGTGCAATGCTTATTGTCGTCACTCAGCGACAGGCTGATTGAAGTTCCATCTAAAGCATGCTTCTGCAGTGTCCACGGGAAAAAGGGCAGTGACTTTGATGGTTCCACCCAGAAGTGTTCTGTGTCACTCCATTGACAGTTTTTTGTCCAAAGCAAGTCATATGACCACATCTAATTTCCAAGAGTGTGGAAGTAAAAGTTACCATGCTCCTAGGGAATGAGAGGGAAACTTGGAAGTTTATAAACAGGCCTAATGACTATTGTAATTAGATTACACGAAGTTAAATGAGACTGCGGAATTTCTCAGTCTTTAATATACTAATGTAAAATGCAGATCTCCCAGAGGGTGTTATAGTATGCATGCTGTTGCTCTTACTTGAATCTGGGACCTTTTTTCTTCAATGATTTTGTGGCACTATTGTTCCTTGGAATTCAAAGTAGGAAATTTTTAAATATACTAAAGGCTATTTTTAATTGACTATGTTTAGAAGTAGGAATTGAGATAGGATTGGTATTTATAGACCTGAAGAGCTGGTAAAGCAATCTGAATGATTTTTCAGTATATTAGATAAAATAGATAATCCATGTTTTTGCCATTTGTGATCACCTGCTAGAAGCCAAATCTTGTTTTGTCTTTTTATACATATTTTCACATTTAATTCTCATAAGAGCAATACCAGGAAGATAAGGAACATTACTCACATTTTATAGTTGGGGATAAAAGAGATTGAGTAACTTACATAGGGTTTTGCGAGTAATTGGCAGAGCTGGGGTTTGAATCTGGGCTGTGTGGCTGCTGAAATCATGCTCTATTTTTTAATATAAGACTAGAGTGTAATCAGAACCTCAAGGAGATGACTGGCATGTTAGGGTTCTCCAGAGAAACAACAAATAGGATACATTTATCTATGTATGTTTGTGTCTATGTATTTATAATGGGAGCTGGCAACTCTGAAATTTGTAGTGCAAACTTTCTGGCTGGAAATTGAGGCAGGATTTCTGTTACTGAGGCAGAATTCTGAAAGCTTCAGTTTTTTTGCTCATCAGTCCTTCAACTAATTGGATGAGGCCTACCTACATTATGGGAGCTGATTTGCTTTACTTAAGATCAACTGATTGTAAATGTTAATCCCATCTACAAAGCACCTTCACAGTAATATCTAGACTAGCATTTGACCAAACATCTGGGCATCATAGCCTAGCCATGTTAACATATACAATTAACTATGCCAACTTAAATAAATGAAATGCTTCTGCTAAGAAAAAAAATGGATGAAATAGATAATCTAAATTTTTAGCTTGGTATGGCTAGGATTAAAAGTTCTATTCAGGAGAGATTTTGTTTGATTTATTAATTTTTTCTTCTCTTTCGGCTGTTCATCATCCAAATGAACTCCATCCTTGAGCCCAGAAAAGCTGTTAGGACCCTCATCCACTTATCAGGAATCATACCCCAAGGACTCAGTGTTAATTATGCCTCTTTTAACTTCATTCTCCTTTCATTTCCCTTTCTCAGTTTCCCCAGTATTAACCCTTTTTATTACATCAGTTAAAATAACAACAACAGCAGTTTTTTTTTTTTTTTTAAAGTAGTAGCCCTTTAAACATAGTCTTGCTCGGAAGTTTAATATGTAAAACAGATGTTCAAATCTGTTCTTCTGAAGTCTGGGTAGAGATCCTGGAACGTCACTTCCACCCCCCAATTTTACAACCCCATCACCTCTCCAAGCTGCTGTTCCATGCAGAGTGAGCACCATGTCACTAAGGTACCATGTCAACAGTTCTCTGGGCTGATTTGAGGGCCCAGAACCCCTATGGGATATCCCCCAGTACAACTTCATGTTGGTCCCAAGCTGTCCCTGTGGATGGGGCTCCTATATAATAATGTTTCTCCTTTTGCCCTGTGAATGTTTCCAGGTAGTAACCAGTGACTGCTTCAGAGCTTGTCATAAACTACCCAATATGATTGTGTTATGGAAGAATTTACAGTAGCTGCCCTGAAAATACTGTGCTTTGGATCAATGACTTTTCAAGTGGCTTAGTGCTGCCACAGCTCCATAACCATGTGTCAAACATAACAAAAACTAGTAGTTATTGTTTGTTTACAATAGTCATAATTTTCTTGTGCTAATAACACATTTACTTCAAAAGTGCCTCACAAAAAGATAATGTCAAAGGGCTTGCAGCCTGTAGCATAAAACCTGACAGTTTGAAAATTTTTGTTTTAGAAAACAAAAGCCCCCTTCTCTCTTGAATGAGTAGAAAATTAGCAGTTCCCAAACAATAAAACTGACTTAATTGCTATATCATTAAAACATATTATTCATGTTTGAGTTCTAAGCTAGACCCCTCCCTCATACAAGGTTCTAATAATATTTTAGAAATCTTCATTTTGCAATGTAAACATATAGTTACGTACTACATTCTGAGAATAAATCAGTAAAACAGAGGACTCGTGTCAAGTGGACTGTGGTGTGGCATGAACGTTCTTTATTCCTTTTCTAAAAGGGAGCCAAGGTCCTTGGAACTAGATGCAAACGGTAAGGGCAAAACTCTTATTCTTCACCTTTTCTTTGTTAATACTTGTTTTATTTAGATTGAAAGATCCCTGGTCAGGTGCCTCACCTATATTATGCACTCTCTTGAATGCCAATTATTGGCGCTGTTCCTAATGCCACAGTTAATGCAAGTAACAATGCTCTTTAAATAAAAAGGCACCTTGAAACCCTGTGGCTTGTCGGGGCTTGATTCTGCCAACTGGTTCTTTGCCCAGTATCCTCTGCATACTCACTAATGACAGGGATGCCATGTATTCCTCCACCAGTTAGGATAGTAGTCATTCTAAACTGATTTGGGCAAGCAGACCCTGAAGAATGGTCATCACCTCGGAAGTCATGTGGTGGCATTGGATCCCAGAGACCTAGTGTTCCAAAAGCACTAAATACAGCAGAAAGCCTATTCTAAAAGAATAGCCAGGTCTCAGTACCCATTGGGGTGAGCATTCAGCGAGGCAGGGGATTAGGGCTGGAAGGGAGAGCTGTCCAGTGGCTTGATGGGGGAACCAGGTCCTACCCTGTGGGACTTCTCTATTCTTTCATTATCTTTCTCTCACACTAACCCCACTAATAAGTTTGATTCGTCACAGTTTTTACCATCAGGTCAACAAGTTAGTTTATAAAGTTGTTAGTAAATATTGCTTCTCCACCTTATTCTACCTATGGGTACATTTTTGATGTATCTGTAGAATAAACTTGACGTAGGAAGGTTACAGTGCAAAGGCCATAGGGGAGACGATGATGATGACGATGACAGGAAACATTTTGAGAGGGCTTATGTTACTTGTGTCAGCCCTCATTTTATGTGCTTCACATTCAGAGCCTAGACATACCGTTGTACAAGGTGTTTCCTGAGCAGGGGTGGCCAGGTAAGGGGGTGAGTGTGCTGAAATCTAGCAGGAGCTATTTTGCTGTGCTGTTCACCCTAGAGAGGGTATGTGTTCACCCTGAAGGACATCTGTATCTAATTTCCACGATGTGCTGCTGGCTACTAGCAGCTCTGTTTATATGAATTCATCCATTTCATCCCACAGCAGTGCTTTGGAGTATCGTTTTCAAATATTTTCAAATTCGAGGCAATTGTTGCACAGAGAGTTTAATGAAATCCCCAAGAATGCAAGTGAATGCGCCAGGATTTGAAACACCAGTCAGAATGGAACCCATGCCCCAGTGAGCAACAGTAGCAAGATACGTGGCCATGAGTGCATCCAGATGCTGCCTCTTGTCCCTCCTGTGGTGGCACTTAAGACATTTTCTGTAATATCTGCATCCTTGTTCATGTTCACCCTATATATCTAAGGTAAATTACACTTTACAAAAGTTCTCTGATATGGTCTAAAATATATTTCAAATGCTTTCTATTCTTAATCTTTAAATTACATTTTTTAAGGGATGTTGTATCATACGAAATCGACTACCTCCAGAAAGAAAATGGTCATCAAATGTGGGGAAAGCACAGGTTCTTTTTTTATTCAGCAGCCTCAACCTTACGTATTTATACACTACCCAGTATACGCAGATAGCTGTCTGGATGCACCGAGATGCTTTGTAAATCTTAGTGATAAGTGGTTTTTATTTAAATGTAAAAATGATACCTTTGTCCTCAGATAGTTGACATTAAAAGGTTTCTATGGGGAAATCAGAGCAGGAAGGAGGACGTCAATGTGATTACGCCACCTTGTGGCTGCTGGTTGATTTTCAGCCTCTTTGGATCTCTTGGAGAATTTCAAGGGCTTTCTTGCTGTTGATTATCTCCAACTCTTTCCTGAAGCAAGGACTGCTTTGTGAATTCAGCCCAGAGAATCACCTTTTTTTGTGCCTAGG
This sequence comes from Felis catus, assembly GCF_018350175.1. Taxonomy (NCBI): domain Eukaryota; kingdom Metazoa; phylum Chordata; class Mammalia; order Carnivora; family Felidae; genus Felis; species Felis catus. Next base: position 81,814,302 of record NC_058375.1, on the reverse strand, counting down.
GATGTTCTCCATTCACAAGTCTTGGAAGACACATTAGGTACATTATTGTGGTGGCCAGTTTGCCCCATTCTTCAGCTCTGTCCTCCCAACCTCAGTGTCACAAGCACAATGTAAAATATTGAAGCAAGAAGGAGTGCTTTACAGACCTCAGCTCAATGCAACCTAAAACTTATTTTAGGGCACAGTGCAGTTGTCACGCACTCTACTGTTACTTGCTGAGAAAATGTGTTACTACTAGAAAGTGGGTCTTACTCAATCCACAATTAAGCATTTCTATCAAGTATTTTATACCTCCTAAGCTGGGCAGCACACTGGACTCAGTGCCTTGCAGGCTCCAGTCATGCCAAAGTCTGGTAGAAACTCTCAAAAAGAATTAGAAAATATGTTAGTAACATCTGCTGTTAAAAAACCATAACAGTCTCTGAAGGAATGAGATGGGGGAGGAAATGCATATAAAGATAGACATACTTCTGTGCAGGTCTCTGTCAAACACAGTCATCTCAAGAAAAGAAAAGGATTGGAGTTTAAATATACTATAATGAAAAGAACTGAAAAGCAATAAAACTTCAAAATCTGCAGTACACTGTGTTAATGCCACAAATGTTTCTAAGATATTTCAAAGTAACTAGAACAAATACTTTGATAATTTATTGGAGTCAAGGAGATAAGCGCTTTAAACATACTCATGAAGAAGAACGGTCTGTGGAACGTGTTGATTTTTCTGATCAAGAAGGAGTATATTTAAATGAGGAGAGTACATTTTTTGAAGCCTCACTGATTTACAGTTGTGAAGCTTTTAATACAATGTGGGGATGTACATCTAAATTTCCTGAAAGGAGAATGAGCTCCAAGAAAGGAAAAGAAATATTGAGGAAAAAGACCTGAAAAGAAAGCAGGTTATGTGAGGTGATTGTTATGCATTCTCAAAAGTGAAAAGAGAATAAATCTGACCAACATCTGAAGACACATGCAAACCACTCCAAGCTATGGGGCAAAAGGACAGAGACCTGGATGTTTGACACTTCAAACCAGGCCCTCTGGATTGGGGCATCTGTGAATAACCAATCTGAGGAGGAAAGAGTTTGCTATGACTTAGTGATAAGCATGTCACAACAAGGAGCTTCCAGAACACAACATTCCCAAGGCATCGCTTGCACAATTTGCAGGCCTAGGAGGGGTTTCCACAGGAGGCAAACCACTTCTTAAGGATGAGAGAAAACTAGAGAGGGAAAGAATAGAAGCTATCATATGAGATGAATAGAAATTTGGACTCACAGCCAGACACTGAAGACCATAGAAAAAAAGCCCCAAGGATGTGAAAACCTATTGCTGTATAATAAAAGGCTTCTGGCCAGCAAGTGTTAGAACAGATAAATATGAAGCAATAATTAGTAGGATTTTAAATATCTCTCTAAAATATAGTACAAAGATTTTCCTCCCCTAGGAGGTCTATAACTAAAGATGGACATAAAACTGGAGGAAAACTCTAAGTTTTTAGTGTCTGAGTGGCAGTCCGAGTAATTTACCAGGTCTCTGGGAAGAAAAAGAGGAACTGTCCAAATTTTCAGTCAATATTTATCTCTTAGGTTAATAAATCTTGTTCCTGACCACAGCAGAAGTCAATACCTCCTGATTATTATGTGCAGGTGCTTCCTCGGCCTTTCTATTTGCCCAAACTCGTCTTGGAATGAGTCACCAGTTTCCCATGAGCCCCTCTCTTAGGTGATGGGTGTAGACTGAATAATTGCTTACATATCAAAGGTGTGGGCAGGTTGCCAATAATCAGTGTTCTAGCTCAATGTTTATTAGAATCATTAATTCTGATGTGTTGGCTTTTCCATTTTAGGCTTTGGGGGTGGTGTTTAGAAGCAAAATGGGGCTGAGGTATTCTTGTGAAGCATTCAAAGCCTGCAACAGAGGCAGGAGCGTGGAAGGCCGATGTAGAAGAGAAGTCTATAACATTTAGAGAGTGAGAGAGGACCTAATTTTGAGTCCTGTCAATACCACAGAATGCCTATGAATTAATCACTCAGCTTCTTTGCACTTGATCTGTTGCCTCTGTGAAAGAGGGCTGATAACTGACTTTAAAATGTTATTATGAGAATTAAACATCACAACCATGGAAGTGATTTGTCATCTAAAGCAAATAAGGCATTGCCAATTGAAACCTAAGGAGAACATGAGTCTGAATCAGTCTCAGCAATGATGAACCCGTTAAAAAGGAAAAATAAAATGATTTCTTTTTATCTTTAGAAAAAAACAGGGGTGCCTGGGTGGCTCAGTCGGTTGAGCGTCTGACTTCGGCTCAGGTCATGATCTCGTGGTCTGTGAGTTTAAGCCCCGCGTCGGGCTCTGTGCTGACAGCTCAGAGCCTGGAGCCTGTTTCAGATTCTGTGTCTCCCTCTCTCTCTGCCCCTCCCCTGCTGATGTTCTGTCTCTCTCTGTCTCAAAAATAAAACATTAAAACAAATTTTTAAAAAGAAAAAAAACATATAGGGTTTCATTAAAGGTATATTTATTTGTTAGGGACATGATAGTTCGAGAACATTTTTACAGTGAGATTGGGATGTATGCATTTCCTTCTTCTTCATGTCTTTCTCCTAACTTTAATGGCTGCTGCTGTGAGTTAAACATCTTGGCTCAGAAGAGATGATCAAGGTTGACGATTCTTTCCTCTCACCTTCTTCAAAACAAATCTTTCATTTAAAAAATGCAAGTATACTTATATCTTTAAAGTTCAGGTTGACTAGAAGAATCTAATTTTGCTAAGGCAGAGAGAAAATAGAAACATGAGACAACTAAATCACATCATGTGGTTTGCTAGGTGAAAACTGTGGTTTGCAATGGATTAAGCAGAATTCTGGCTCATCAGCCTGTCGTCAAAGTGATAGCTGTTGTAACTTGTGCATGTTGTTGGCTACAACTACAAAAAATTTCCTGCTATATAAAGTGACCAGTGAGGTGTTGTGTTTGTATGTTAGTTTGTTTTATCCCAGAAATGTTTAAGTGTACAAATAGTTCTTTCAGTTGTACCAGTTTGTGTCCGTAGGAGCAAGACGTCAACTGACTGGCCCAGACATGGAGAGAGGTGTCCTATTCCCAGTTTACTGGATAGCCCTGGGTGATCCTTATCACTTTGCTGTGGTTGCATTTCGCAGGAATAGTACTTGACCGTCTTCCCTATGAAGCCCACTTCAGAAATAAAGAATGCTTTAAATACCAGTCATTTCATAGACTAGACACTCTGCATTCTTCTGATGGAAAGCATCTGACGAGTTTCACATTTTAAACGTTTCTGTGAGCAAACATTACAATCAGGTTGGTGAGTGAAGCTCCACTGAGTACAATGGCTTCGTTTACATTTCAAAGTTCTTTTATAGTTGACTTCTGATTTTTAAAATTTATTTAAAACTAAATTCATTTAACTAATTCATGTATGGTCATTGCAAAGCTTGGACACAAAAAGAAAGAAAATGTAATTTAAAAAATTTCAAAATCCTAATACCCAGATACAACACCTGATATTTCCTCCCATTTTTATTTAGTTTATTATACTTCTAAAAATTGTAAAAGTAGCACATCATCTTCATATGATGAAAATAGTACTAAGGTATATTAAGAAAAAGCTTATAATCTTCTCTTCCACGCATTATTAGTAGTTTTCTATGAATCATTTGGTGCTTTCCTCTACACTCAAACAAATACAGACAAAAGGTTTAGATTTTTTTAAAATAAACATTGAATTGTACTATACACGTTATTCTACAGTTGTACTTTTGATACTATGATAGTTAAATTTAAATATGTTAATATACATACCTATGTATATATCTAAATCATTCTTTTTCCGTTAGCAGCTAAAATGCTTGTATGACTGTGCACAATTTTTAAGGCTTAAAATACAATTATTAGCTCACAGTTTCTGAGTGTCAGGAATCTGGGAGTAGCTTAGTTGGGTCATTCTGGCTTAGGGTTTTTCATGAGGCTGCAGTCAAGGTGTTGGCTGGGTCTGCAGTCATCTGGAGGCTTGGCTGGGTTTGGAGGATCTGTTTCCAAAGCAGCTGTCTATGGGCTGGAGACCTCAATTCCTTGCTGGCTATTGGAAGGAGGTTTCTATTTCTTTACATGTTGACTTCTACATATGGCTTTTTGAGTATCCTCATGACCTGGCATTGGCTTTTTCTTTCTCTTGGGTTAGTAATCCAACAGAGAACAAGGTAGAAGATTCAGTGTCTTTTATCACATAACCGCGGAAGTTTCACCGCATCATTTCTGTGGCATACCTAACGAGTATGTATATTGTTCCTCCTTTTAGTCAACAGAAAAAGAGGCTAAGAAATATATCTCTGTATATGCTAGTACTTTTACTTACTTAGAGTTCCGAAAGTAGGATTCCTCATTTAACAGTTCATTGGAAACTGTTCTACTACTTTTCTGGTTGGTTGTAGTGATTCCTTTATTAGCAAATAATGTAGGGGAGACCTTTTTTCACAAACTCTGACATGAACGTTAAAATCTTTGCCAATAATGCATATAACCATATATAGCTATCTAGATTGTTTCTATGTGTATATGTATATAATATATATATTAGTTTACATATATTGTTATTATTATATATGTTATAGATATATATAATATACATAGGTAAAACGGGATAGTCCCCCCTCTTTTTTAAACAAAAAATGAATTATTATATATATATATATTGCTTTGCAACTTGCTTATAAAATTCATTTATCAGTATATTCTAGATGCATATCCCTGATAACATAAATACATTTCCATTATTAATCTTTTTTAATGTTTTATTTATTTTTGAGAGAGAGACACACACACACACACACACACACACACACACACAGAACATGAGCAGGGAGGGACAGAGAGAGGGAGACACAGAATCTGAAGCAGGCTTCAGGCTCTGAGTAGTCAGCACAGAGCCCGATGTGGGGCTCAAACTTGTGAACCTCGAGATCATGACCTAAGCTGAACTTGGATGCTCAAATGAGCCACCCAGGCGCCCCCACTCCCATAATTAATCTTAATGGCTGAATGGCATACCCATTTATAGATATATTATCATTTATTTAATACATTAGTTTTTGTTTTAAAGGTAAGTTCGTTCCTATTTTTCCTATAGTTATAAAAAGTTCAGCATTAAATATTTTAAAATGTACAGTTCTGAGTTCTGATATTATTCTTTTCTTGCTTCATTTTATAATAGTACACTTGGGCAGGGGCTAAATTAAAGAGGTCATAAAATTATTGGGTGCTATAAACTATAATTCTCTTGAGAGTGAACAGGTAATAGTTTTTTATCAGAAGACAAGAGTTGCTTATTGTTGATAAACAATATCCTTCTTAATTCTAGATTATTGTGGTTTCTATTCACCAGGGGAAAAAAAAAGCTGTTCTTTCCTCTTTCTATCCACTACCAGGTGCATAACTTTCTAGAAAGGATTTCACTGAATTTGCAATTACCATATATTGTGTCTAAGGGTATCTGTTTAAAAACCAGAGTGAGACTAGTTCCTGTAGGAGAAGATTCCTCCTCTTCCTAGTACTAATGAACATTTATTTAGCCTTTATCTTGATGCCAGGTACTCTGCTGAGTACTTGTAAGCATTATCTCATTCAAGTCTCTCAATAATTTATGACAATGCACTATTGATACCTCCAGTTTTCAAATAAGGAAAGTGAATCTTAAAAAGTTGAGCATTCACCCAGAATCTCATAGCTAGTACATAAAGCAACGTGGGTATAAACCACAGGGATCTGACCCCAGGACTGAGTTTGTGACCTTTGCTCTGTTCTGCTTCTCAGTACTAATACTCTCAAACTTGCCAGAAGTTGAGAGTATTTGAAGACGTCTCTGGTAGGCAGTCGTTGTAGGAGGTCTTTACTAGTACAATAATTTAATACTTCTTTACCTTCTTACACACCACCTTTGTCAATGTGAATGTTTTGCTTCTGATATGCCTCTTTTGCCTTGTCAGTAACAGTAATTTCAAGGGTAGATTTTGTGTTCAGGAAAGATTATTCAAAGGTTGAGTTTAGTTAAAAATATATTTGAATTATTAGTTGTAAAAATTTGAAAACTTAGCTCTTCCATAATCTTGTAATTGTAAGTCTAGCAAATTTAGCAATCACTTTTATGAAGCCTTTGATTAATGTTTAGACCCATGTACAAACTAAGTTAATTAATCTCCTTCAAACATTTTAAACTAAATTTATAAATTAAATATATGTGACTTCTTATTTAGATACTTCAAATGTGTGATTAAAAACAAACTTTCCAGAATACTTAAAATACTTCTAATTGCTCTAATAAATTAAACCTAGAAATATTGTGAACCTCAAGTTCTCTTAAATGTTTTAGTACTTGCTTTATATACTTACTGTAATTACTGTATAAACTAAATTAAATTTCTACTTAAATTCACAGGCCTAAATCAATTGCATAATTACACATTTTAAGTTGAATCACAAATTTTACCTGTTCTCTAATAAACTAAAATATCTTAAACATTATAAATACTCAAAATTTAATCATGCTTCCTTAACACATAAATATTAACACTATGTCTTTGATTCTCTTAAATATCTCTGTAATTAATTCTAAACTTCCAAGTTAAAAAAATGCTTATCTACCAAGGAAACAATTTTATCATCCAAAGCAATTATGGGGGATAATTTCTTAGTCAAAATTGAGTATTAACAGATACGGGCTAACATATTGAATGAATCATTTCTAGTGACCTAATGGGTTATGCAGAGCCCTATTCAAAGTCGTTATGTCATGGGCATCAAAACTTAGAAACAAGTTTTTTTAAGTATATCCCTGACCTTCATCTACTCAAGGACATCTGTTAACCCACCTAAGTTGCTAAACAGCAGAACAAGTGAGAAAGTTCAGGTGACCCCTGTAAACCTATCACTACAAGAAGACAGAGGGCTTAGATCATGTTATTTTTTTCATCTTTATGTAGAGAATATCTATGAGGCAAAGGGTAAGATTGTATATTATCATAGTAATCATAAGTAGTAAGGAGTCAAATGGAATTTCTTAATTTTTGTGGAAAATTCGCATATATATGGAGATACATAGATAGAATTTGTGGAATAGGGTTCATCAGATTAAAAACAATTTTTTTGTGTGGGGGTGGTAACCGAGAGCCATGCCCTAACTACATGCTTGCCTCATGTTGTACTTTCTCATGTTTATGGTAAAAATGCAGACATTTTGGTGTATGAACCTGGGTGTATTTCTAAGGTATTATCAATATACTACCGTATTTGATGATTCTTCAGTACCATTTGGGTGTATTTTCATTGTAGAACTATTTTCTTCTCACTAGAGACCACAAATTCTAAGACTTATCTGGCTAACCAACATTTTGCCACATTTTCAATGGTTTTGGAATCATTTCAGCCTAATTACTGATTTGTCTTGAGCTATGATTCATTGTAAAGCACTTAAAACCAATAGACAGCTAAGATCTGCCATTTAGTACAGAGAGGTGTCCTGGAGCTTCCCTAGGAGTTAAGAACTCTTATGTGAATTTATATAGATAAACTAAATGAGGCTGTTTATGAGAAATTTGTTCTCAAAGTTAGTAAAGGCTTTAGGCAGGAACTTGGCTGCTGATGGCAAATGCACAAGTAGATGTAAATGTAATTCACCCATTAAAATCTAAACCCATAGAAGCGAGGAAATTCACAGTTAAAGGAGGAAATGGGATGTGCAGAGCTTTCTCCAGCCGTGAGGCACAATGGGGTGTATTGAGGAATTGGAGGCATCCTGTAGTGTGAGACATTGAAGGCATCTCTCATGTTTCATCCCTAACTTGCAGATTATGGAGCATTTATGGATTTGACTCTTCCTTGTGAAGTGCCATCTTTTGGGAGATGGTTAGAAAGAAAAGATGCTTTATGAATGTTTCCTTTGTTATTACCTGGAGGCTGGGGATGGAGGGATGAGGGTGGATTCATATTGCATGAGAGAATTTTGGGTTAGTAGTCTGTAACATCAATGTCCTTGGCCAGATATTCCTCCAGGATTTCATGCACTCACGATCTATGTGTACAGACCTCAGTTCAGGCAAAGCTACTAGACAAACAGAGACTTAGTGTAACCCAGCACGCCCTGTTCAGCTTGGATGTACAGAGTTTGATTTCTTATCAACATGAGAGCTATTTGGAACAATGGAAAATTGTTTTCCATTTCCACTTCTCTAAACTATGGTAATATAAAATCTCTATTTGGCTTATGTGTGACTGGGTGGTTAGTATGAATAGAAAAACTAAAATATGACCTGGTAACACCCCATTTGCATTATTTTGTGGTTTCAAAAAAACTTAATTTTAAGTGTACTTTTTTAAACGTCTTTTTATCTTGTCATGCTTTTAAAATTACCTGGTAAATATAATATCTCATGTGAGGAGCAGAGTCATCTTAGCAATGGGCAACCTGGAAGGAAGTCTCTGTTGCCTGAAAATAGAAGAATATTAAGTGGGCACACAGAACATGTGCATGTGTCCACAAAATGTGCACATGTACATGCACACACACACACACACACACACACACACACACAGTGGAAGCAGTAATCAGAGAATCTGGAGAGCTCTACACTCCAGAGGAAAAAAAAATTAAATATCTTTTCTGCTTTTTTCCCTTTCTAACAAAATTTCATCATACAAGTTTGAAATGTAGAATACATTTCAGTTTGATATTAATCAGGATGAGAGAACCTTAAGTACAGGAAGAAGAATGTTTGACATCATGAACAATGATCTAGGAATGTTATTGATGTCATTTGAGTAAATGCATTTTTGGTAAGCCAAGGAGCCTACGTTGGCCACCACGATGGTATAAACAACATGTGGCTATATGCATTTAAGGTCTTAAAAATGACTCCACCCCTATCATCTACAGTAAAAGAAAAATGTTGATAATAATACATATATTGACTTCTGCTTTCTAGTCAATAACAAGATTTATTGTCCCACTCTTCAGTCAATTTTAACCTCTTTGGGTCAACAAATCTTGATATTGATCTCAACAGAAGTCAATACCTGCTTATTACTTACCTCCACATTTAGACGCCTACCAACAATTCTTATGGGCATTTCCTTGACAGGCAAAAGTGAATACTTGCTGTCTACTTTCTATACAAGATACATTTTTGTAGGCTTTGTATATATTGTCACTTTTACAAGCCTAAGTTCAGATTTAGTTATAAAACTAAATGAGAAAAGAAGATAAGTTCAAATATCTGTAAGTATAAACTAGAGAACTTTAATATTCCCTTATCATTTCCTAAGTAATAAAAATCATGATCTTTATATTAATTGTTCTCCAGTCACTTCCTACATCAAAGATAATTAGACAACAATGTATTTTTTATTTACCAAAGAGAGAACACAAAAGTATTTTTAAGAGTGAAAACTATTATGATGGTATTATATAAAGGTTAAAATTCTAGCCTACTTTAAATGCTTTCAAAAGCAAGAAAAACAGACTAGTCACGCATTCCAGCAAATGTCTGCCAAGTTCTAACTTCTAAACATGGAGATATTTGAGATGTGTAACTTCCACCCTAGTCAAAGATATTCGAGGTTAGATAACTAAACAGCTTTCAGGAAAGAATTTTTGTTTGTTTTTTTGCCTGGCAACTGAAAAGAAATGAAGATCAAGGAAGCAGCCTCACCTAGACTTTTTAATGAATGTGAGACAAGTCCTACCAAAGGCAATTATTAAACCATCCCCCAAAATTGTTTGTTCCGCTTCTGGATGCAGTTCTGGTTCCATAAGACCTCTAGGTGTAAAACAGCATCATCAGCTGTCTTGCTAACCTCACCTGTTGAAATATTAAAAAGGAAAAAAAACACCAATATGTACAAACCCAGGGGCAGACAAAGCAAAATACACTCAAGGCTGTAAGGAATTAATTTTTCAAATTCAATAAATAAACCTCCATTGCATATGTATGCTAAAATGCTTAAAATTAAAATTCAGAAATACTTATCGTCTGTGCTGCCCTTGAGATACTTTACCTTCTCTGGATTGACTCACAACATCATGAAGTCCACATTTAAAAACTGTGTCTTGCCACAGGCAAAATGCCAATAAATAATAACAAAAAAGGGAAGAAAGAAAATGACAAATGGAGCCAGGTAACACAGATCGCTATAACACCACCTGAAGTTTGCTGTTGCACACTTTTTCTATTTTCCAGATAATATAATTGTAAATCAAATGTGAAGAAACTGAAAATGGAACATTAGGACTAAAAAAGAACACTGAAATACTTAAATGTATGTTAATTCAGAATATGTGTAAGCTTTCACAATAATTTAAATCAGTTTTCTAAAAGATGTGAAAGCATGTTCTTTCAATAGTCACTACTAGCTTGTTAATCAGTTTTTGAGCTTTGTCTAAAAGAGTTAAGTTTTTAAAACCTGCCACTAATTTTACATTGTGCTTCCTGAATAGATCCATTAGCTTTCCCTATAAGTCTTAGTTTCTATTTGCCAAAATAACTTGTTCAAAGTGAAAAATGTAGTAGAGAAAAAAAAATAAAGCCCATTGTGTTATGATAACCAAGCTTCTTTTGCAAATATAATTTAATCATGTTGTGGGTGTAGACACAACTGTAAAGTCATCTTGCAGGTCCATTTTTTAATTCTTTCCCCCCTCACCTCCCAGAGATTAAGGAAACAGAGTTGTGCGCCTTCAACTTTGCAAGGCTGGAAATGTGAAAAGACTGTGTGAATAGGACATCCACGAAATGGCTATATTCTATGATGTTTCTGCTAATTTGTAATGGATTTAGGAAAGATGGAGAAGAGAAAAGATTTCTCAAGCTCAGCACTACTGCCACTTTGGATGGATCATATTTTATTGCGGATGGGGGGGGGGTTTCTCCTGTGTATTATAGGATATTTAGCGGAACCCCTTGCCCCTGCCCCACCAAGATGCTAGTGGTACCCCCTTCCCAGTTGTGACAAAACTATCTCCAGATATTGCCATTCGTCTCATGGGGGATAGGATTGTCATACCAAAATAGACTATTATAGGTAAAACATCAAGATATATTGTAAAACCATCTGTTACTCTACTCCTGACAGACTGGCTCAAATTGATGGCCATTTTGGATTACTGTAGGCAAAAAGATAATTACTCAACCATTCATGCCAAAGTTGTTTATTCTGCTCATGAATTGAGTCCTAGTTCCCTGATACCTCTAGGTGTCAGACAGAATCAACAACCTTTTATTAAGTAAAAACACAGAATGGCAGCCCTTAAAAGCCAAGTCTACAAGTCCAGATAGAGAGTAGAATCTTAGAATTTTAGAACTGGAAGGAAACTGGGAGAACATCTATGCAAACATCCTCTTTTTATAGATGGACAGTGAACCTAGCAAGGATATGTGTTATGCCCAACATCACCTAGCCATTTAGTGGCAGAGTTAAGAATCCAAACCATAAACTGCAATTCCAGATTCTTTCCTCTAGACCCACTGTAGGCCTGTTTGTTATGGTAGATTATGAGTTACACATGGAACTCATGGAATGGGGTTTTACCAACCCCATTTGTATATGTAAATTTAAGGGGTGGTGACAATATCATATCGGTACAGTTTGTTTCACGTTTTTTAAGCATAAGACCTTATGGCTTTGATTATCATCTCAGGTGATAATTTGCCTGGACTTGCCTGATCCTGAGTTCAGTACTCAGCATGTTCAATATGTTGCTTTCTTTTGGAAGATGTTATGACTGTAAATAATAAAATATTATTAGATATTTTCATCTAAATATTTCTTTATCTCCTAAAACTTATCCTTTTCCCAAATCCCCCTCCAGATTTATCTAACTCTATGATATTCCTAGTTTAAAAACTCACATTTCCCTTTACTTATTTCTTTTTATTTCTTGTGTTATTTGCCAATTTCTAAATCCCGTCAATTGCTTTTCTTCCTAATATTTTGAAAAAAGTCTTTTTTTTTCATATTCATTGCCATCACACTGTGGAGTATGTATGTAGGCTAATAAGCCATGCCAAATTTATTGTGCCATATTTAGTCTTTTTTTCTATGTACTACCAAATCTATCTTGCCTACAACCATCTGAGGATTCTGTAGTATTTTATGTCATGAATATACCAATAAATGTTAATTGTACAATTCCTGGGTCAAGGCAATATGCTAGGCATAATTGCTAGGTAGAAGTGATGAGGTGGGGCATGGAGAGAAGGGGATTGTAGACAAAAAGTTTTAGATAGGGTCCTTACTTTTAGAGTTTATATTTCTCTTGAAATGCGCATTGCAGTAAACTAAAAAGTTTAGTGCAAGATTGCACAGTACTTGCAAATAGGTGCATATAGAAACAACATTTTGCATTTAAAATTCCTAAGATGATACATTTTTTCAAAATTCCAGTTTAAAGATAAATCCTAATGATAGTTTGAAAAGACCTTAAAATCCATTTGTGATAATCTCAACACCGTTCTTTCCCATGTATGCTTGTTACAGCAACCAGTTCTGCAATGGCAGCAAACCTTGTATAGTAATAGCTGATGTTACCATCTGCTCTTTGCAAATTAGAAGGTCATTTATAGTACATGCTCAGACTGACCAGTGAATATGTGGCTGGGGCCATTTTGAGGGGACCCTTCTAGTTTTTCAGAAACTATTGGCCACATCAATATTTATTCTGAGCTATTTATTCACAAGCTGTTTTTTCACCTCTCCATCAGTGTCCTATCTCCTAGGTCTCCTTTGTTGTCTTCATATTAGAGATGGAACCCAGGCCCTTAAATGTAGTAGCAGGTTTGTGAGACTGGTGTCCTATCAGAATTGTCTCAGTTTGTTCTGTTTTGGATAGTGATTTAGCATTCCTGTGTAATAGGTGTCCTTTTAGTTAAAGTTATACATTCTTTCTGTGTAAAAGATGGTTGTAATTGTCACTTCTGTGTACAAGACATCTTTTTTCGTGTGTGGCCTATCTCCAATTTTTCTAGGCACACATCTTCTCTTGGCATCCATGTTGTTTATGGGAATGACCATATTATACAATATGACTTTGGCCTTGGGTGCCACAGTTGATTGACTCAATAGTTAGAATCTTATCCAAACTGGACCACTGAAACTCTTCCCTGAAATTTTGAATTTGTGAGTTACTTATTTATTTACTGAAGCATAGCTGACACACAGTGTTACATTAGTTTTAGGTATACAGTATATTCATCAAGTCTGTATGTTATGCTGTACTTACCATAAGTGTAGCTACCATCTGTCACCATACCATGCTATTACAATACTATTGATTATATTCCTTATGCTGGACCTTTTATCTCTATGACTTATCCATTCCATAACTGGAAAGCTGTACCTCCCACTCCTCTTCACCCATCTTGCCCATCTGACTCCCCTTTCCCCTATGGCCCCTATCAATTTGCACTCTCATAAATATTTAGAAGTCTGTTTCGGCTTTTTGTTTGTTTGTTCATTTGTTTTGTTTTTTAGATTCCACATATAAGTGAAATCATATGGTATTTGTCTTTCTCTGACTTATTTTACTTAGTGAAATTTTGAATTTTAGGGTGGGAGTTTTGGCAATCTCTCTTGTAATCAAAGATGTAAAATGTAAATTAACCTGGGAGCTCCTTCAGTGGCCAGTATGACCTGAGTTGGAACTAACTGGTTTACACAAGGAGGAAAAGAAATGGAACGATGACCATAAAGGTACATTGACTAGAAATAGTCTTCTATTCCCTGGTGGTTCTGGTAGTGCCTGAGCCCTGCTACATTATTGAACTTTTCGTGGCTGAGATTTTTCTTGGATTCCCTGGGATATCTCATTATTCTCGCCAGAATTCCTCCAATTTCTGTAAGCATTTCAAGTTGGCTTTTTTGGTCACTTGCAATTAAAATATGTGTCATGAATACATTCTGCCTTTGCAAATCCATGAGAGGAACATGTAGTTTTGAATGGCCCAGTCTAAGGGCCATGAATGGTTAAACAGTCACACAGCTGTGTGCAAACACACATACACCCCCATACAGATCCTAAAATGTGTGTAGTCTAGACTCTATCTTATAAAATAATAAAGGCCACAGATATAATTGTTAAGAAGAGGCAAATTAGAATTTACACTATTATTATTTGGTTCAAAACTTTTATTCTTAACCATTGTCATTAAAATGTAAACCCTTGAGTCTGGTGTTCTAGATCTGCCATAAACTGCCCATAGGATACCTGTGGAAAGGACCCTTCATCATTTCTATAAAGTTCCTCCCTGCTGCTTCTCACTAAGTTCTTTTGCCATTATTTCCTGCCTACGAGGCCCTGCCCTCTTCCTCTATGCCCAATGAAACTCCTCCTTATCCTTCATGGCCACATTTAGTTCCCTTCCCTGAGTTCTTGGGCCACAGAGGGCTCTTCATTCTCTGAAATCTTGTAGCTGTTATTATTTTAATCATTTTCTTAACATTTACTATTTATGCCATAGTTAATTAACTATTTTAGTGGTGCTGGTTTTAATTCTTTCTGGGAGATTATAGGCAAGCTCTTTGAGGGTAGAGATTGTGTCATCCTTTTTTTTTTTTTTTAATTGCACTTTCCTCCTGCCCTGCATCTACTAAAAGTGAGCATTTGGTAGTGTGCTTTATTTGAATTTGCATATACAAGAGTAAAATATGGTATATTCCCTAAGGGAACCAATTATAAATTTTACTTAAAGGGGCATTAAAAAATTAAATTACAAAGCTCATATTAGCAGAAGATAAAAAAGTTTAACCAGCAGCTGCTACAGATACAGGGACATTCGAGTATTAATTACAGATATAAATCTGAAAGTAAGAGAGCATGTGAGTAAATTGGGAGGTATGATGGTTAAGGAGAAGGAGAAAATAGCCAAACCTCACTTAATGTATTTCTTTTTCCTAAATCAAGGGAGGTCTGTGAATTCTCTAACCCACTAGACTGTAAGCTCCATGAGGCCAATTATCACACCTGCTCTGTTCATCACACTAAAGCCAGTTCCCTGGTTCTCTGTCTAGTGGGATTCAACCACTAGTGGGAAGGAACCACCATTACATAACCAGAATATATTTTGTAGTGAATATTTCTGCAGAGATCACATACACTTTCTAGCATTTCCAGAATTTATACCCAGTTTCTGCAATGGCAACTAGGGACTGATTGACATTAGTAAAGTATTAGGAATACCATTGATGAAATGCATATAGTCAGGGAAGTAAAACCTCTGTGCCATGGAATCTGAATTCACAGGAATTGCAGTTAGGAAGACTGACAGCTACCATTAACAAGGATCTCTGATAAAAAGAAGTGACCAAACCCAACTGGGAAGAGCATCAGACTAGACCAATGTAGATAAGCAGTGGACATAGAAGCTGATGTGAAGAGTGGCATAGAAAGGATTCAAACTAGAACCAGAGGGACATTCCCTAGCTTCTCTTAGTTAAGGGTTTCATTAGTATCTTAGTGAGGAATATTTGGTGATTTTATCAGTCATATTTCTCTAGATTGCACTACAGAAACAGTGACCTTCGACTCTAAGTGGCTTGAGACCACAAAGCTTGATTGCATTTCAGGTGGGCTGCAAGTCCACTGAGGGCTTATTACACCTGCTCCTTATTGTGGAACACAGACCCATAGAGCACCTGCTACCTGGGATCCTGCAGAATAAGGATTGCCAAATGCAGCAAACAAAAATAGAAAACACCTAGTTAAATTTGAATTTTAAATAAACAAATGATTTTTTTTAGTGTGTGTCTCATGCAATATCTGGTACATATACCAAAAAAGTTATTTGTTTTTCATATAGTTCAAATTGAACTGCACGTCCTTTTTTTTTTTTCTGGCAAAAGAGAAATGATGTGACTTTAAATTTTCTCAGAAGTGTCACTTGAAAGTGCTGCTATAAACATTGGGGTACAAGTGCCCCTATGCATCAGCACTCCTGTGTCCCTTGGGTAAATTCCTAGCAGTGCTATTTTAGGATGAGCACTGAGTGTTGTATGGAAACCAATTTGACAATAAATTTCATATTAAAAGAAAAAGTGGCACTTGACACTTCCACTTCTTCTTTTTATTTCTTCATTTTGAGAGAGAGAGAGACAGAGCACACAAGTGGGGAAGGGGCCAAGACAGAGGGAGAGAGAGAGAATCCCAAGCAGGCTAGTCACTACCAGTGCAGAACCTGATGTGGGGCTCGAACCCGTGAACCATGATATCATGACCTGAACTGAAGTCAGGAGCCGAACACTTAACCAACTGAGCCACCCAGGTGCCCCTTGACACTTCCACTTTTACTCATTGGCCAAAAAAGATATGACTAAGTCTGACATTAATGGGTTGAGAGGTGTAATCCTCCCTTAGAGTAGGCCTAGGAAGGAGGGAACAGCAGTATGATGATGGTACTACAGTATCCTCTATTTCAGTACTAAGTAAAGAATGGAAAGTTCATTTCATAGTATGTGTGGGTTTGTAGTTTTCAATGATCTTTTTTTCATCTTTGAAAAGGAGCTAAAACAGCTCCTTCAGTTAGTGTGAAGGAGAAGTAGCTGGAACAGGAAGGCCTACCTGACATTTGCTGTCTCTCATTCTCTGAGCTTTAGAGGAAAGCAGTTCTTTGCGGCTCTGCTCCTAGTAAAGGGGACCACTCGAGTTTGACAATGAGGGGTCATTTATGTTATGTTGACTGTATTAGGCCCCATTATTTTAGGGCAAGGCTCCTGATGACAGTGAGTGAGCAGGGAACTGAGAATGGAAATCTGAGAGGGTGAAGGATGTTGCCAGCAAGGGCTAACATACCTCTGAAGTGTTTATGTTTGCCTCTCCCATACCTCCTTCTTGGGGATGGCCTTCTTTCTTTATCCACACAGTGCAGGCTCTTCTTTGTAACTATTTGTCCTGTTAAATGTACCCCATATTCATATTTCCTTACATTTCAAAGGACATTTTGCTGGGGGAGAGAGCAGTGGTGGATAGAGATATGGGCTGGTGATATACAGGATTTTCTTCATCTCTAAAGCCCTTCTGGTTTAGCCCAAGGTCTTACATATATTCAGAATCTTTACTGAGAATTATTTTCTAACTTTTCTTACTTTTGCCTGTCCCATAATTCATTGTTAACTTAGTACAACATGTGGAAATTTCTCCCAGTTGATTTCCAAGGTCACATAACAGTTAAATCTCTGAAATAGCCTGAATATAATGAATACGTATCATCTGCATTGACTTGTTTTGCTGGGTTTTTCTTTTCAGTTAAAGGCTATTTCTAAATATTATTTTCCTACTACATTATAATGTGCTTTATATTCAGAGTTTGCCTAAACAGGACATTTGGCTAATGAAGTGAGATAATAGAGAATTAAATGGTTTTCAGTGTGAAGGGAACAACATTAGCTGATTAAGGAAAAGAAAAGACTTTTTTTCTTAAAGAAAAAAAAAAGACAAGATAATAATTAAAGTCCTTAAACACACAGTCATACAGTCATTCCCAACCTGTGATATGGTGTGATCACATGGGATTTCCTAATTTAATATCAATCACAAAATTATAGTTCTTTCATATTGAACATGCTGGTGTAAAATGGGACTTACACACTGCCTGTCACAATTCCTGACAATTATCATGTACTTTTAGGTGAAAAGTATGGTTAGTTTGAAAACACACGAGACCCTAAAATCCCATAAATATGTTTTTTTCAGATGGCATTACTTTATCACAGTGCCATCAGCACTGTGAACTATATGACTTTTTTATTTTAAGCACTGGGGATTGACAAAATAGTTTAAAACAATGGGACAGAATCTACAGATATTAAGACAAATTTTTATGTAAATACACTGTGTGCTCCAGGCTACAGTAAAGCTTACTTAACCCTATTAACAAGTTATTTTACTCTTAAGTATGTAATTTATTGATAATTTTCTGCTTTCTTTTTTTTTTTTTTTTCAACGTTTATTTATTTTTGGGACAGAGAGAGACAGAGCATGAACGGGGGAGGGGCAGAGAGAGAGGGAGACACAGAATCGGAAACAGGCTCCAGGCTCTGAGCCATCAGCCCAGAGCCTGACGCGGGGCTCGAACTCACGGACCGCGAGATCATGACCTGGCTGAAGTCGGACGCTCAACCGACTGCGCCACCTAGGCGCCCCGATAATTTTCTGCTTTCTTTAAAAAATAAATTGATAGTTGTCAGTTTTGTACCTGTGTATAGTTTTTTTAAACAACAAAAACAAATTATTCTGTAGTTGAGGATGAAGATTCCAGAAGTCAGAGGAGCATTTTAAGATCATCTAGTTCCAGCATGGCTGAATCTAGTCCGGGTCCTGCTACTCCCCACTACTTTGCTTCTGGCCAATGTTGCCGATCAGTGGAATTGGACCCTTTTTAATCCAGATGTTCAGGTAGTCAACTGGCAAACCGGTCTGACTTGGCAGACAAGATGGAACAATTTTGCTGATGCTGAAGAGTCCAGCCCCTTTATCTTACAGAGTAAGCGGACATGGGCCCTAGACAGTCTGTGAGAGGGCAGAACTGGGACTGGGTCCATTTTGATTTATAAATCCAGTGCTCATCTTCTTTACCAGATGGTTTAGACAATTTAATTTAATGCAGATACTTTAAAATGGCATTTTATTTTTGCATGGCATTATTGGTATAAAATATTACACAGTCATTATCTCAGTAATGTCAGAAGAGAAACAGAAAATAGTCCTTTCTTATTTCCATGCACAATTAGTGAAAAAAAATGGAGTTGCAAAAAAGCATAAAAATAGTATGTAGAAATACTATTTTGTGAATAATTCAAATTACTTCCAGCATTGTTCAATGAACTTTATGTCCTCAGTTGTTTAAAATGGTTGGGGGAGTGGGGAGAGAATGAGAGTCCCATAGTCTTTGAAATGGCGGATTCTTTCTTTAGAGGACTTGGACTTAAACTGATGCTAAGACTGGTTTAATCAGTAATCTGTCATCTGATGATAAATTGATCTGCTGTAGAAAATAGGAGGGGACTAAGAACTAGGAGACAGAGGGAGCCCAGCATTCCTGGTAAACACCACAAGATGGGGAATCTACATTTTCGCTTTGTGCTCCATGTCTTTGGGCATAATGTCTCATGCTGGGGAAACAGTAATTAATTAGTGCCCGTCTTCAGTTTTGAGTCGGCTAGAGAGTACACACAGAGAACTGTTTATTTTAGCAATACTTGTTTGTTGTTTCTTAAATACCTGTTCCATAGTTTCACCTTCAGGTAGGGACAGTTCAAGGCATAATTGATAAGCAAAGAAATCAGTTTTCAGTGCCACTAGCTTTGTATTGTTACAGTTTTTTCACTTTCAGGTAGGGACAGTTCAAGGCATAATTGATAAGCAAAGAAATCAGTTTTCAGTGCCACTAGCTTTGTATTGTTACAGTTTTTTCACTATCTGCTGGAGGCCAGCTCCAGCAACCAGGGGTTCCCGAAGGAAGAATGGCGTCGGTGAAAATAAAACAAAACTAAAATAAAAAAATAAAAAACTAAAATAAAAAATAAAGCTAAAGTAAAAATGGACACAGACAACAGCAGTGTGTTGAACTGGCCGATTTATTGTAGCAAACATGACATTATATATGCTAGTTGATTCCCTTGTAGCATACGTCATCTATGTTTTTCTAACATTACCTAACTTTGAAAATGTTCCTATGTGTAATCAACCTTTAAGAAGTAACATGGTGATTTTCCCCTAGTTTTCCCGCATACCCTTTGATTATTGATTAATTTCTTACATTATTGCATTATGCATCTGCGTTTATCTATAATCTACAAAGCATTTGCTTTGCTGTTCTAGTGAAAGGCCCTCCATTTCTCAACACCTCAAGTGGAACAGTTATAGGGACATGACCTCCTAACCACATGAGCCCAGAAGAACAATGTGTTTGCCTCGGTCCGAGGTGCCAGAAAGGGGCTGAAAAAGCCTTAGAAACCCATGCCTCATACATTCTCAGAGAGACAATGCGCCTAGGAACCAATGAACCATTCTGTACCTTAACCGACTAGGTTCAGTCATCATCTGGAATGCCTCCGGGGGGCCAGGTGGGCCTAGGGGTTGAAATCACGTGTGCCCAGAGATACACTCCTTAGTTGCCAGAGTGAGGCTTTCAAATCCATTGTCTCTCCTTTACAGGCTGTCTTTGCTGGCAAATGTATGAGGCTATCCCTCCTATAAGTAGAGGAGTCTCCATAGGGGATGGCAAGGGCTAAACGTAAGGCCGCTCAGTTTCTTGCGGAACCTTATTTTCTTCCCTAATGGTTCTTTTCCCAGGGGGCCTGCCGAGGGCAATTCCCCAACAGACAACACCCCAGGTAGTTTTAAGGCCAAATTACCTAAAAGCGGGAGTACAAGAAGCTTCACTGTCGGTGGTCCACCTTGCAGTCACCAATCCGTCCACAGCCCGGGCCTTGCCACTCAGGCTGGGATAGCTAGGTTTCAGCAACTATCCTCTGCTGCCCCCACCTTCCTTCCCCAGCTTAGTGACACACACTTCATTTCTCTGAGATATTCTCTGCCATGGACTATTAAGACCTGTATATTAACACTTGATTTTAGGTAAAGATCTGATAATATCATTAATACTGAAATGTAATCGATTAATAAAATATTATCTTCCACAGGGGTATTTACATTTTAACAGGCAAACAAATCCTTAAATCAAAGAAATCAGAGTTTTTCTGTTTGGTTTGGTGACAGATATTTTGGTGGGATCTTCTCACCAGACTTCTGACACATGCAGGATCCAATCTTATTAGCTGGGCAAGATGGTGAAGTGTAAGCTTAGAGGTTATTGTTATGAAAGTCAAACAGCTTTGATGAGCTTGAGGAAGAAATGACCACAATGAGGGATTGAGTTATAAATGTAGAAATGAACTTTGTCTCCTGAAAAATAATTTTATTTATGACTGATCTTGATGTAAGGAACCCTATGATTTTGTTTTCTGTTTCAAATGGTTGCTGTTCCCTCATGGACCCCATTCTGAGGGGCAATGTTGTGTCTTTTTTTTGAGATCTCTTCCTTCTGGTAACATGATGCTCAACCCCTTACAAAGACCTTTATGCTTCATCTTCAGGCTGAAACCCTAATCATTGAGTCATGAGAAGGATCATGCATACATGCTGTTTAATAATTGTTCCTTTTTCCCCTTTTCATCCCCACCCAAATGCACTTTATAAACACAAATTATTAAATAAAAATGAACACACATTATCTCTGTGATCATACCACCATCACAAATTTCTCTAGAACCGGAAGAAACTGCCATTGGGTAATCAGATCATAGTGAAGTGGATTATAAAAAATGAGTGGAAATTGTTAGTGTTTGCAGCAACATATTCTTAAACACATAGTTTGGTGATAGCTATCATAAAATGTTTAAAAGTGAAAGAAACTAGGGAATTAGGGCCTAAGAATAAGATGGGGAAAAAATAGCAAAAGGAACATGACAGTTTAAGTTTTGATGATTGTACGACTCAGAATTCAAATGGGATAAACTCCAGTAGTATTTTGAACTGTAGACAGATGGACAAAGAAAGGACAACAGGCAGATTCCTGTACCCTGCATTTGACAGAAAGGTTGATGAAGTTAAAAAGAAAATAGTGGGATACAGTAAGAGCTACAGAAGAAATATTAGGATGGAATTTTCTAGTTTTCCTCAATGTGAAAGGGAGAGCAACTGTGTCTTATGTTTTGAGTGGATGCTACTTACTAAGGGGCTCTTGAAGCTGCACTGAGCAATATTGAGTGACCACTGGGTGTGTCTGAATGGCAGAAGACCCGCGGAATATGGAAAACCTTAGCCTGACCTCTGCTCTTGCTGAGCTTTCTAACCTTTCTCACAAAATGTGTGTCCATTATTAGTAATGTATATAAAAGTGCCTTCTACCAAAGAGGGAAGTAGGTCAAGGGCCTAGGAAATGAAACAGGTTTAATACTTTGTTTGTATTCTTATTACCTCTTTAAAAGCAATATTTGAAAGAAAGATACAGGGGACAATATTTAGTAACACAACTTTAAAAATTAACATAATAAGGAAGTGAATCACTAAAGCTGCAAGAAGAGACTTCTGTAAATGAGATGCTACAATGATGTACTTTCCCTCTGGACAGAAGTCTGAAGGGAAAAAAAAATAAACTTTTTTCTAAGCCTAAGCCTTCATAGAACCAAACTCTACAGGTATTTGGAGGCATTATGCCTTGAGATATTTTGCCAAGGAAGTGGTGTTTCACTCTCTAGTATAGAAAACTACATTCTTACACACACACACACACACACACACACACACACACGAAAGAAAAAAAAATCACACCTCCATTCAGTGCCCAAGTTGTCATCAGAAAGGAAAAGGTTGGAGTTCATTTATCATGTGCATTTCTATGGCTACGGAGATAATTGGGTTGATTCCATCTAGCCTTCACTTCTCTCGCATTTTAACTGAAAAGCCTCCGGAGTGTTAGAAGCACAGAGCTGGCCTGAGACTTGAGGGGTCTTCACTTAGGCAGCAGTGGACCAAAATGACAACCAGTGGACAGACCAAGCAGTCTGTGGGACCAGGGGCCTATTGTGTTACTACTGCTTGAAACTTATAGGCAAGTGGGTGGGGGTAGTCTGTGCATCCTGTACTTGTGTTTGGTTTGAAAACACAAGTCTTACAGTCTAGGGGTGCTAGGTGGCTCAGTTGGTTAAGTGTCCGACTTCAGCTCAGGTCATGACCTCTCAGTTTGTGAGTTCGAGCCACTCGTCGGGCTCTACGCTGACAGCCTGGAGCCTGCTTGGGATTCTGTGTCTCCCTCTCTCTCTGC
Organism: Felis catus; assembly: GCF_018350175.1. Lineage (NCBI taxonomy): Eukaryota > Metazoa > Chordata > Mammalia > Carnivora > Felidae > Felis > Felis catus. The sequence continues at coordinate 81,791,422 of NC_058375.1, read as the reverse complement.
CCCTCCCCGACTCATGCTCTGTCTCTCTCTCTCTTGAAAATAAATAAACGTTAAAAAAAGGAAATACTTACAGTCTTCATTTCTGGGTACATTTGATTTAACATTTTTATCATAGCATTTCTGTCAAGGCGAATACCTGACATCAGGTCCGCCATCAGCCTGCAGAATTTAAACTGAGTGTGGCTGCTTAAAATAAAGGACTCAAGGGCAAATGGCATTGAAAGCAGCAGAGAGTATATATAACCAGCCTGGAACTTTTGGGTAGTGTTAAAACAGGCATACATTTAATATTGTTTTCACTTTTCATCATCAAACCCATCCCTATTAAAACTTTGCAGGTTCAGTTGGTCAAGTTTTATGATTGAGTGGACTCTGAGCACGCTCAAGGTATGTGTAGGAAATTAATTTCTAAGCTCTTCTAACTCTGAATCTCTAAGGTTTATTCTCTCTATGTGTTGTTTGCATAATGCACTTTTGTACAGCTAAAGCACTACCTATAAAGGGATTATTTTCATATTCAGCACATTAAAAATCCAGCTCAATTCACAGATCCCATTCTGTGTTTATGCCTGAGATAACAGGTGAAAAGTATCTCATTACAAGTGTCCATGAAGCAAACATAAGAATGCGAATGTTTGGGGAGAGAATGTACCCCTACTGAAATTAATTCCCCAGTGGTTTTATTAAAGTCTGCAAATTGCATTATTTTCCCATCATATTTGAAATATTGCCCTCCCTTAATGCCTGCTCTAACCCATGCCATGCCATCTTCCCTGGAGTGTCTAGACATGGTGTCTTAGATTTATGTGTATGATCTCAGTGTGTTACAACATCACTCCTGACTAATGCATTATTACAATACTTACAGATATTCCCAAGTGCCACTGTATTGATTAGAAAATCACCAATCTGCATATGCACACCATCTGTGCTGCGGAGAAGCAAAAAAATGCAGGATGACATTTGCCTGATTCGAGGGAAGATTCAGAAACCACTAATAGAACGAAGAGGGAATTCTCTTTTCAAAGAAGGAATTCAGCTTTTTAGAATAAAAAAAAAGTACATAAAAATTTTTATAGAACTATAAAGTGTAAACCTAGAGTGTTTAAAACTACTCATTTCTCTCTCCTTTCAGGTAGATGGAAAGGCCGGGTCTCAGCATGCAAACAGCATGCTTAACCATTTAGATCCTGAAAATGATACTATATCAGGACCACTGGTGCCATGAAATTGATAAATCTCAGCTCAACTGCCGCAGCCCTTTGGTAGAAAAGCTGCCTGTAGTGAGCAGTCCGTTGTGTCTCAGTGGAAAGGCCAAAAGCGTGCCTGCAAAAGATGAATGAGGCACTCACCTACTGGGCTGAAATGCTTTTAAAGGACAGGAATCTGTTTATCTTTGATTGATTGTTCAGTCTGATACTTTCCTTTATAAAGTTTATTGACTACAAGAACATAAATCAAAGAAAAACAAATCACAGGTTCAATTTTGGGGGCATTGACATCCTGCCATCTCTGCAGCAACTGCTCATACAAGTCAAGGGGCAGGAAGAAGGATGCAAGTAACTAGGGGGAAAAAATCACATGATGGAAATGGCCACTAGCAAAGCTCTACTCTCATGATTCTCCTAACAGCTCTTTAGGTAGTGAATGTCTTGATACATACTACAGTGCCAGGAGTTTAGGCAGCTCCTAGAATGTGAATGGTCAAAAAAAAAAAAAAAAAGGATCTTTTAAACAACTAATTGCAAGCAAGTGACACTGTCAGATCTGCCATTTTTTAATGTCCTGTATTATTGATCAATCTGTCTCCAGTCTTACACATTTGAGTGTATGTATTTCACTCTCTCCTATTCTTAAGAAAAAAGATGTAAATACTGAAACAAGAACTACAGTGGCATTTGAGTGAACTGAGAGGACAGCAGCAGGACGCTCTAATCACATGCCTATTCAGTCCTGCCCCATCCCATTGTAGGGAATTCTTGTCTTGCCATCCTTGCCTTTAAGGAGCTCTTGTCTGCCAGGATTATGGGGTGAACTCTAACAATGGTATAACCTGGGTGGATTTGTGCCAGTGACCCTCATAAAGGATCACATTGTGTCTCCTTTTAAACTAAATTTGCAGAGACTAAAATATCTAGAGCCCTCTGTTAGTGCGCCAACATCCAGTTTCCCATTGTGGAGAGTGATGTCATTCTCATTCCCATTGTGGAGAGAACAGCATCCTTCTCAAAATTTGCCCTTTTGAAATATCCCAGACATAAAAAATTTTAAAAAATTGCATTCTTCATTCCCTAGGCATTTTTCAAAATGGTTGCCTTCTAGTTTTTGCTTTTTAGGCAACTGTTTATGGGATACTTCAGGATTCAGAGCGGTGTTGTCTTTGGGTTTCAGAAGCCTGTCTCTGTATGAATGAAATACATTTTCTGTATTTCATGCAAAGTCAGTGGGAGCTAGGGGAAAAGGAGGGCATATAAACCAGTCCTCTCCAAGTGGGTGTCTGTCAGAATTTCCACTTGCCACCCCAGACAACAGTAGTCATGGTATTGTAACTGAACCACGAAAAGTAATGCTTGCCACACTGACAGCGGTTGTAGAGAACCGAGGGAAGGAGTTTGTTGCTGGAAAGAGTGTTAAACATGTCCTTACTGCTTCTCTGCAGGAACCCAGAGCACCTCACAAAACCTTCCCAAGAGCAAATATCACTTTGCAGTGGTCACCACTGGCAGAGCCACTAATGAGGCCTAATTGGAGCGACAGGGTCTGCCTGTGCACATTAGCATCTCTAAGTTATCCCAATTAAGGAACAAGATACAGCAGGGTGGGCATTGTTTGGATACCGTGCCCTGCTTGGGTGTGTTGCAAGGAACAAGGCCAAAGGCTGAGTGCCTCCAGCCACCCAACGTGTGACCTAATTGCTAATTGATGCACAACCTTGGATGGCCTGCTGCTTCTTAATGATGTTTGAGACAGTTTGGGGTCCTAAAACAACAAGCTTGTTTTGGAACAAAGCCAACAATTTATCTTCATTTATTGGTGTTTTCACCCTTTCAGGGGGAAAAAAAAAAAGAAATACACATCGCAGGATGGGAATAAGAAACCGTAAGGAAAAAAGGCCCATTGTGGTTAATAGGTAGAAAGTCTAATAGGTAGAGAGTAAGTCAATGTTAAAGAAGATATTTCTGGAGCATTAAGGGGTAAGGGGAAAATAGAAAAATGTGTAGCACATCATAGTCTAAAGATGAGATCACAACAAGAAACGTTTAAAATTTATAGAATTTATTTCAGAATCCACTGCCTATGAGAAATGAATCCATTCTGGATTCATTATCTCATTCCCCACAGTTCACTTTTGGTCTTCACATTTTCAGAGACCTGTGGAATGAGTAGAAAACTTTTAGATGAATTAAAAAGATTGAGAAAGTTGGGCTATTTTTAAAATCATGGAAATGGAGATGGGTTGAAATTTTTTATTCATTATTTATTCATTTAACATGTTTAACCACCTTATATGCTCCAGATACACAGCTAGATGCTAGCTTATAAGGTGTAGAGAACACTATAATCCCTGACTTCATAGATTTATACATTAGCAGAAAAAAGTCATTAAGTGAAAAGAAAAAATAATAGCTGAATTTTATTAAGTTTCTTAGTACCTCCTAGGCCAGGTGAAGGTGTTGATTTAATCTAGAGGTTACAGGGGTTTCCTGAAAATTGGAGTTGACCTTGACATTGAGGAGGCCTTTCCTCTGGTTCTTGGGATACAACTAATTTATAGTTTCCCTTAAAATCATATAGATTAAGGGGCACCTGGGTGGCCGTCGGTGAAGCAGGTGGTTCTTGATCTTAGCTCAGGTCATGATCTCACAGTTTGTGAGTTCGAACCCCACATTAGGCTCTGCGCTGATGGTGTGGAGCCTGCTTGGGATTCAGTCTCTCCTTCTCTCTGCCTCTCCCTTGCTTGTGTTATCTCTCTTAAAATAAGTCAACTTAAAAAAAATCATATAGGTTAATACTTTTAAAATCAAGAAGTAACATAAACTTTAATTAGATATGGCATAGTTTAAAAATCCACTTGATTTCTACATAATGACTGATTTAAGTGAGGAAAGGCATAGATTGTGGGAAAAAAGAAGACAGAAAAGAGCAGAAGAGAGATAGAAAGGGAAGGAAGAAAAACAGTGAGGGAAGAAATATAACCATGGTAATGGGAATACCTATCAACAGACATAAAAAAGAAGAAAGTGCTTGGCAGATACAGATAGGAAAGAAGAAGAAATAGAAGTAAAGGAAGAGATATGGACATGGAAAAAGGCAGTGGGAAGTGCAAAATGTATTGTGGCTTGTGGGGCAGTTTCTAGGCTGACATGAACTAATCTGGTCAAATCTTCCTTGTTTTTACATTGTAATTTCTGGAAGTAGTTTCAGCCCCTCATTAACTCATTTCTAAATGCTAAAGATCAGCCCTTAAACATACTCTTACCATATGATCCAGCAATCATGCTTTTTGATATTTACCTAAAGGAGCTGAAAACTTACATCCACAAAAAACCCTATGCATGAATGTTTATAGTTGGTTTATTGATAATTACCAAAACTTGAGGATGTCCTATTGATAATTACCAAAACCAGGATGCCCTTTAGTAGGTGAATGGATGAAGAAACTGCGGTACATCTAGACAATGGGACATTATTCATCACTAAGTAGAAATGATCTCTCAAGTCATGAAAAGCCATGGAGGAACCTTAAAAACCTTAAAATTCATGTTACTAATAAGTGAAAGAAGTCATTTTGAAAAGGCTACATACTGTCTGATTCCAATTAATTCTAGAAAAGGCCAAACTATGGTGACAAGAAGATCAGTGACTGCTGGAGATTAGGGGTAAGGGAAATATGAATGGGTGGGGCACAAATTTGTAGGCAGTGAAAATACTGTGTATTATATCATAATGATGGATACATGGCTTTATAAATTTTTCCAAGCCCATAGAATGTACAACCTAAAGAGTGAGCCCTAATGTAAATTATGAACTCTGGATGATAATGAGATGTCAATATATGTTCATCAGTTGTAACAAATGTACTACTTTTGCTGGGATGTTGATAATGGGGGAGGCTATCCATGTGTGAGGAGGAGATGTATGGAAAATTTCTGTACTTTCTGCAGTTTTTCTGCTCTAAAAAATAAAATCTATTTTTATTTTTTAAAATTTATTTATGGGGAAGGGTTAGAGAGAGGGAGAGAGAATCCCAAGTAGGCTCCCCACTATTGAGCCCTGGGGTGGGGCTTGATGAACTGCAAGATCATGGCCTGAATTGAAATCAAGAATTGGGTGCTTAACTGACTGTGCCTCCCAGGCATCCCTGGATCTATTTTTTAAAAAACTAACGACACACACACACACACACACACATATGCATGCACACACCAGGGGTAGGCACACACCGAAGAGAGACCACGTCCAAGGAGAAGGTGGCCAACTGCAAACCAAGAAGAGAGGCTTCAGAAAAAACTAAAGGTGGTAACACCTTGATTTTGAACTTCTAGCCTCCAGAATGGTGAGAAAATAAATTTCTGCTGTTTAAGCCACTTAATCTGTGGCATGTTGTTGTGACAACCTTACCAGACTAACACAAGGGTTATATCACAACCTAGGGAGTTAACTTTAGAACATGCTGCTTCATACTAGGCATTGTTAACTGCCTACTATCAGGACTTATATCTGCTCTGGCTTTTCTTACCAGACTTCTTTCTTCTTAGTGAATTTTATGCTTGGGGTTCCATTACTAATTTTTAAAAATTTGCTTATAATTTTTACTTTTTATTTATTAAAATTTTAACTTAAATATAGAGCCTAGTTCATCTTTAAGCATTTTCCCCTCCCACTCCCCACTCCCTAGTTTCCTCAAGTACATGTGTTTGTTTTGTTTTGTTTTGGTAATTATACAGAAGTGTTACATGCCTGTAGAAAAGTGCAGAGATCACAAATGTATAGTTTGTAAATTTTCACAAAATTTCACTGAAATAATAAGCATTCAGATTCAGAAACGGAACATAATCAGGACCTGTTTCCTTGAATTTCCTTGAGACCTGTTTTAGTCACTTGTCTTTTTTCCTGAGAGTAACCATTTTCTCCTTTCTAATGCCACAGGTAGATTTGAACTTTTGTTTAAAGAGGTCTAGTTTTGAACTTTATGTAAGTGGAATTATACAGTATATACTTCTATGTGTAGTTTTTTAGGTCAACATTATGTTGGTGAGATTTGCATAATGCTACATTTGGCTACAGTTCGTTTGTTGTCACTGGAGTATAGAATTCCATTTTATGAATATGTAATAATTCATCCATTCTACTCTTGACAGTTTTTTGGGATTTTTTCAGTTTATGGCTATTATGAATGGTACTTCTATGAAAATTACACAAATTGCTAGGTCATTAAGTACATGCATTCTGTTTTAAATGATACTGCTAAACAGTTTTCCAAAAGATTTTACCACTCCTCAGTTTATACCAGCATTGTGTGAGAGTTTTAGTTGATCCAAATTCTGCTAATAACTTGGTTCTGACAGCCTTTTTTATTTTAGCCATTCTGGTGTTGTATACTTGTTAATTGTGGTTTTAATTTTGCATTTTCCTGATAATCCAAGTTGAGCACATTTTGTTTGTCATTTCATTTTGAGACCTATCTGTTCAGTTTTTCCCAATTAAAAAAATTTTTTTTACATTTATTTATTTTTGAGAGACAGAGAGAGACAGAGTGTGAGCAGGGGAGGGGCAGAGAGAGAGGGAGACAGAATCAGAAGCAGGCTTCAGACTCTGACCTGTCAGCACAGAGCCCAACACGGGGCTCAAACCCACGAACCATGAGATCATGACCTGAGCTGAAGTCGGACACTTAACCGACTGAGCTACCCAGGTGCCCCAAGTGTTTCCCAATTTTAAAAATCGGTTGTCTACCTTTATTTTATTGATTTGTTGGGAGATCTTTATATATTGTGAATAGGAATTCATGACATTGAAATAACTATTACTACTATTTTTGTTTTTTATTGTCCTTAATGTTGCCTTTTGACAATTTGAAGTTTTCAATCCTAATGTCCATTTCACCCATTTTTCTTCTTTTTTATCCTTTCTAAGAAAATTATTCTCACCCCAACTCATTAAGATATTCTGTGTTTTCTTCTAAAAGGTATTATACATTTGTTCATTCATTCATTTAAATTTTACTTTTATCTTTCAATCTAGATTCTAATCATTCTGGATTTTGTGTGTGTGTGTGTGTGTGTGTGTGTGTGTGTGTGTGTGTGGTATGAGGAAGGGGGTGAAAGATTTCTTTTTTGTCAAATGGATCTCCAATTGGCCCAGGACCATTTATTAAAAAAATAAATTCCTGACCCCTCTGTACTGCAGCATCATTGATTTTCACTTTTATTATAGTTAAATGTAGATATTTTTCTGGATTTGTTATTTTATTCTTTATGTCTGTTTTTTTCTTTTTTTAGTGCCAATACGTCATAGTTTTAACATCTGATAGTGTAAGTTCTCCACCTTTGTTCCTTTTCTTCAAGATACCATGGCAATTTTAGACCTTTGTATATCTATATAAATATTAGAATTATCTTGTCACCTTCCACAAAACAACATGTTGGAATTTTAGTTGGATTTGCAGTGAATCTATTGATCAAGTAAAGGATTGTTGTCTTTAAAACATTTAGCTCTTCAACTCACAGATATGATTTATCTTTCATTTATTTAGGTCTTCTTTACTCTTTTTCAATAGAATTTTATAGTTTTCTCTGTAGAGGTCTGGCACACCAGTTATTAGATTGATTCATAATTTCTGGCTTTTATGCTTTTAGAAATTATACTTTAAAAAATTTTTATCTTCTGATAGTTTGTTGTTAGTGTGTAGTTATATAAATTTTGCATTTTAGCCTGTGTACAGTGACCTGCCAAATTTACTTCTTATGGTTTGTAGATTCTTTTGGATCTTTTTTATACACAGTCATGTCCTCCCAGAACAATGAAATTTTATTTTTTTCTAAATCTAATACCTTTAATTTTATTTTCTTGCCTTATTTCACTGGTTAGGACCCCCCAGTGTGATATTGAAGAAATATGGTGATATTCAGCATCTCATTTTATGACTGTTTTCAGGGGAAAAGTTTTTAATGATTCATTATTTCAATATTCTGTATTTTTTTTGTGGAAACTACTATTAGATTAAGAGGGGACTATTCTGTTTCTAATTTGTAACTTTTTAAACAATAAATAGCTATTCACTTCTATCATGCTTTTTCTATATGTATTGAGATGTTCACATATTCTATCTTTTTATCCTCTTAAAAAGGTGAGTTCTGTTTATGGTTTTTTAAATGTTAAATCCACACTCCCATCCCTGGTTGGGATGAATGATCCTTTCTATATATTGCTGGATTCAATTATTTAATTATTTGCTTAAGAATCTTTTGTAAGTATGTTATTAGAGAGACTGGCATGCATTTTTCTTTCTTGCTAACATTATTGTGAGATTTTATTATCAGTGTAATCTTGTTTCATGAAATGATCTGCTAAGTATTTTGTTTTTCTGTTTCCTGGAAGAGTTTGTATGAGACTATGTTGGCTTTTCTCCATTCCTTTTAAAATTTGACACCTGTTGCCCCTATCCCTGAGCACACACATGCACACATTGTCATTGTGGTGTGATTATGAAGTGCAATGTTGATATGGTTGACACGGTACTTGTACTACCTCACTATCACCCAGGTTTGTTTCTCTAGCTTAGTATAAATCAATGAATGCAAATAAGTTTTGGCCATAAGAAAGATTTTGTGCAACATTACACACTAGACATATTCAAGCCATAGTGCTGCTTTCTTTGGATTCATTGGTATTTTAATCAATACCTATAATTCAGCACATTTTCTATCTTGTATTGATCTTGACTTTCTAATGTATGCTGATCTTTTTATGGCTGGATTGAAAGTTTCTTGAGAGCTGAAGCAATAATACATCTTCTGTTTAAAGTATAATATACATACAGTAGAAGTCCCCTATTTGTCTCCTCAGTGATTATTACAATTACAAATTTGGTCTTCATCTTTCACATTCATGTTTCTATGTGTTAATTATATTTGTGTATATAAAAAGAGAATGTAGAATCTTGGGTTTTTATAGTTTCAAATGTATTAAAAATAGTATCATGCTATGCATATTATTCTATTAAGGCAATTTGATTTTTCCTTCCAATTGTATTAATAAGTATAACCCCTATCTGACTGCATTGGACCACTTACTCTGCCACCACAATAGTCCAAACTATAATCATATTTCATTTGTAATATTTAAACAGTCTTGTAAATAAGTGGTCATCCTTCTGCTTTTGCTTCCTACCTCTATAGTTTTGGGGGTTTTTGTTATTATTTATTTTTGAGAGAGAGAGAGAGAGAGAGAGAGAGAGCGCGCACAAGTGAGCAGGAGAGGGGCAGAGACAAAGGGAGAGAGAATCCCCAGAAAGCTCCGTATTGTCAGCACATGCTCAATTTCAGGGATGGCTCCATCTCAGGAATGTGAGATCATGACCTGGGCTGAAACCAAGAGCTGGACAATTAACCCACTGCACCCCTCAGGCAGTCCTGTTGTTGTTGTTGTTGTTTTAACTTAGAAGCTTTATGATGCTTTTATAAGTAGAATTAGATAATTTCCTAATCCTCCAAAGACTCCTTCCTCTTTTATTCACAATCTAGGAGCTCTTACTCTATGACCCCCTTGATTACTCTCTTCCTTACTGCCTGAGCCACATGGCCTCCTTGTTTCTTAAACCTCCATATTCGGCCTTCCCACTTCCTGTTCTTTTTGCCTGTAACTTGTTTTCCCCAGATGAACACATGGCTCACTTGCTCAAGTATTCCATGTGTTTCTTTCTCAGTGAAGCTGTCTTTGACCAGTCTATTTATGATTGTAACTCCCCTGGTCCCTCACCTACTCTGTCTAGCTAGCACTCCCTGTCTTGCTTTCCCATCCTTGCCATTATCTGACTGGATAGTTTTAGAATCACATGTATTTGTTGACATTTTGTTTGTTGATGGGGTGTTTCCTCCTCCAAGGGAATATTGAGTCTTGTAAGAGCAGAGGTTTTTGTTTTGTTGACACTATATCCCAAGCACCTAAAATGATGCCTGCAATATAATAACTTTTCAATAAATACTAATTGACAGGATATTCACAGAACGTATTCTGTAGCTTGCTTTATTTCTTCAACTTCACATTTTTGATGTACCTGAAGGTACACGTAAATCCATTCATTTTAACTGATGATGTGTATTATTACATTGTATGAATACACCAGAGTTCATTACTCTGTTTTCATTTTGATAGACATTTCATTTATTTGAAAACTATCCCTCTGTACATTTTTAAGTTAATGCTTTTTTGTTTGTTTGTTTTTGAATTCAAGGTAAGAATTACAAAGGATACATGTTTCAGCATATTCTATGTTGCATTTATGCTTTAAATATATTTTGGTCAAAACCTTGGAGCAGATTTGGTTAATCTGATTTATGGGAAATGTTTATCATTTAACTAAAAGGGCAAACCAGTCTTCATTGTCAAAACAAACACTTATCAGACTTACTTTCTGTCAGAAATATATGACTTTATTTTTCAATTCAAATATGAGTGCTTTATACTCATCTCTATGACAACCAATTCACTTTTGAATTCTAAGATAGATGGAAAGAAAGAAGGATAAAAAGATAAAGACATGGGCCTTGCCTGTTTTTGTCACTTGGATTAAATAAGGCCCTACTCCCTTCAGTATTTTTTAACCATTCTTACTTTTTGCAGTCCTTGGACTTTCCCTTTTGAGCTGGGCATTCTTGAAATATCTCTTCAGCACCGAGAGATTTTTTTAGACCTGGGGCAATCCACCATTGGATTGGATCTCAACTCAAAGATGAGATCTCTCTGTCTCTCAGAGAGATCTACCTGGATCTACCTATGCTTGCATATCATTGTATGAACATCATTGTATACCCCCAGCTGTGTTAATACACCATTAGGAAGAAAACTACTCCAACTATATATACTTTGAGGTGAATACTTAGATTGAAAGGTAGGGTGTATCCTCAACTCTATTAAATGTTTTTAAGCAGATTTCCAGCATGTTTGATCTAATTTTCACTCTATAATTAGAGCATGAGAATCACCATTGTTCCACCTCCCCTTCTACAATGTCAAATTTTAAAATTTTAAATCACATGGTGTATCTGAAATTTTATCACATTGAAATTTAAATATGTATTTCCATCATAAGTATGACATTGAGTTTCTCTGTAATAAGTATATGGCCATTAAGATTACCTATTCTGTGAATTGACAGTTCATATTCTTTGCCAATTTTTCTTTTAGATTACGTGCTTTTTACTTATTGATTTATTGAGTGTTTTATATGTCCTCAATGTTAATCTGCATATTTTGCACATATTGCAAAAACTTTCTCCCAAACTATGGCTCTCTTCTTTTTTCAAGAAAACCTTTAAATTAAAACAGTTTTAGATTTACAAAAAAGTTGCAAAGGTAGTACAGAAAATTCCTGTATACCCCACACCCAGTTTCCCCTATTATTAATTAATACCTGACATTAGTGTGGTACACTTATCATAATTAATGAACCAATATCATATAGTATTATTAAGTAAAATCCATACTTTATTCAAATTTCCTTACCTAATGTCCTCCCCTACCCCCACCCCATTCCAGGATCCCATCCAGGGTATCACATTAATTTAGTCATCATATCTCTTAAGGCTTCTCTTGGCTATGACAGTTTCTCAATTTTCCCTTGTTTTTGATGACCTTAATTATTTGAGGAATAATGATCAAGTGTTCCTCAGTTGGAATCTGTATGATATTTTTCTCATGGTTATTCTGAGGTTGAGGGTTTTAGGGAGGAAAATCACAGATGAAAAGTGACGTTCTAATCACATCAGATGAAGGGTACATACTATCAACATGACTTATTTACTGTTGATATTAACATCAGTCACCTGAGGTAGTGTTTGTCAGGTTTCTGCATTGTAAAGTAATTCATTTTTTCCCTTTTCCATATTTGACTCTTTGGAAGAAAGTCACTATAGGCAGTCCACACTTAAGTAGTGGGAAGCTCTATTCCACCTCCTTGGAGATGAAATGTTACATAAATTATTTGGAATTCTTTTGCATAAGAGATTTGTCTATTCTATCCCATTTATTCAGTCATTTATTTATAGCAGTATGGAGTTATAGATATTTATTTTATACTTTAGATTATAATCCAATGACGCTCTATTTATTTTGTTTCTCAAATTGTTCCAACTTTGACTATGACTATTTTTTTTACTTTATCTGAAGATTTTTTTTCTAAACATTTGAAGAAAAATGTTAATATTTTCCTTTATGGCTCATATTACTTTGTGTCATGTTTAAGAAATTCTACTCAGTCTTATCTTCTTTTAAAAATGTAATGTTTTTTTGGGGCGCCTGGGTGGCGCAGTCGGTTAAGCGTCCGACTTCAGCCAGGTCACGATCTCGTGGTCCGTGAGTTCGAGCCCCACGTTGGGCTCTGGGCTGATGGCTCGGAGCCTGGAGCCTGTTTCCGATTCTGTGTCTCCCTCTCTCTCTGCCCCTCCCCCGTTCATGCTCTGTCTCTCTCTGTCCCAAAAATAAATAAACGTTGAAAAAAAATTAAAAAAAAATAAAATAAAAATGTAATGTTTTGCAAAGTCAAGTACAAATTAGGAAATCACTAATTTCAGCTTGAACTTTTGTGTACAATGTGAGGCAGGGATCCAATTTCTATTTTTTTTTTTTTTTTTGCATAATTGACCAATTTTCCCTATATCATTTATTTAACAGACTCCTTTTTTTACTTATTTGTAATGTCACCACAGATACATATGAAGTTTTGTATGTACATGGGTCTGTTTCTGGGCTTTTTTCCTTTTCAGTTTGTCTATTGATCTATCATTGCATCAATATTATATTCTTAATTATTATGGAAGTGTAGTAGATTTGTTTACAATGAACAACTACCCATACTTCGTTCTTCTTTAGAATTGTCTTAGCAATTCTTGGTCTTTTTCTTACATATATACATTTTAGCATTAGTTTGTCACATTCCTCAAGATATTTTTTTAAGAAATTGATTTAAAAATTACTCATTTTTTTAAATGAAATCCTTTATTTCTATTAAATATTCTCATTTATCATGACTATATAGGAATGATTTTGAATTTTGTATATGGACCTTATATGCGGGAATCTTGACACTACATATTAGTCTGTTGATTAATTTATCCAGAATTATCTGTGTATGCAACCATAATATTTATAAATAATGGCAATTTTGTCTCTTCCATTTTAATGTATGTATAGTATTTGTTTTTCTTATTTTGTTGCATTAATTAGGATTTCCAGTACAATATTCACCTGTGGTATTTAATTTTCAAACACTTGGGGATTTTAAAGATAACTTTCCATCATTCATTTCTAAATTAATTCTATCATGGCAAGAGAACATAATCTGTGTTTTACTCCTTTAATAATTGAGACTACTTTATAACCCAGCATATATTCTATATTTGGGAATATTCCATGTGTACTTGAAAAGAATCTGTACTTACCAGCTGCTGGTATAGTGTTCTGTGAATGTTAGGTAAGTTGGTTGATAATGTTTTAAAATCATGTATATGTTTCTATTGATTTTCTGTTTGTCTTACTAATTATGAGTCAGAATGTTGAAATGTTCAATTGCAATTGTGGATATATTTATTTCTTCCTTAGGTCGTGTCAGGCTTTCTTACAGGTATTTGAAGCTTTGTGTCTGAATATATACACAGGATTGTTATGTCTTTCTTATCATTATGAAATGTCTCTATCTCTGATAGCATTTCTTATTCTAAAGCCCACATTGATATTAATGTAGCCACGCTAGCTCTCTTATGGTGAGTGTTTGCATGGTAAATCTCTTTGCATCTATATTTATATCTATATCTGCCTATGTCTATACTTAAAGTCAGGTTCTAATATTATTATTGATGAGTGGGTCTTGCTTCTTTGTATGTCTAATAATCTCTTCCTTTTAATTACAGTGTTTTTTCCTTTTACATTTAGTGGGAGTATGATTGGTGTGGCTAGGTTTAAATATGCAAATTTATTTTTTTCTATTCTACTTATATTTTTCTTCTTCTGTTTTCTTTTTATCTTTTTCTGCCTTTTGTTTTTGTTTAACTATTTTTATGAATCTCTTTTATTTTCACTGTTGGGTTATCACCTATACCTCTATGTTTTATACTTTTAGTAGTTGCTAAGATTTAAAAGTTGCATATTTAGTTAGTTACAGTCTACCTTCAAATATGATACTTCATTATAAGGAATGTAGAAACCTTATAATAGTTTACTATCATTTCCCTCCCATATCCTTTATGCCTGTTGTTACCATATTTTTTCTACATATGTTAAGTATTCCACAAAACATTATAATTTCTGATTTAATTAGTTAGTTATGCTCTGAATAAAATTTTTTTAAATGTTTTTTAAAGTTTATTTATTTTAAAGGAGACAGAATGAGTGGGGGAGGGACAGAGAGAGGGAGAGAGAGAGAGAGAATACCAAGCAGGCTCAGTGCTGGCATTGAGGAGCTTGATGTGGGACTCAAACCCATGAACTATGAGGTCATGACCTGAGCTGAAACCAAGAGTCAGATGCTTAACAGACTGAAAGAACTCTCAGGGTACCTTATTAATCTTCATTTTTCAAATATTATATTCACAGTTACTTATTTTTTTTCTTTTTTTAATGTTTATTATTTATTTTGAGAGAGAGAAAGAGAGCTAACACATGAGCTCCACACATGTGGAGAGAGATGAAGAGAATCCCAAGCAGGCTCCATGCTGTGTGGAGTGCAGCATGGGGCTCGATCTCATGACTATGAAATCATGACCTGAACCAATATCAAGAGTCAGACATTTAATCCACTGAGCCACCCAGGCACCCCTGATTATTTTTTCTTTAGCAGTTTAAAGATTACATTCCATTGTCTACTCCTGGATCACTGATATTCTGATAAGAAATCTGTTGCCATTTTTTTCCCTCTCTGTATATAATGTATCTTTTTTATTAGCCTTTTAAAGAGTTTCTCCTTATCAGTAGTTTTGAGGAATTTGATTATGTGTGCCTCAGTGTATTTTTGTTTTTGTTCATTCTTCTTAGACCTTAAATGTTTCTTGGATCCATAAGTTGATCTTGTCATTAAAGTTGAAAAAAAAATTAGTCACCACTCCTTCAAGTATTTTTTCTGTCCTCATATTTTCCTTTTCTTTGGCAACTTCAATTATACATATGTTTGAGTACTTGATATTGTCTCATTGGTTACTGAGGTTCTGTGTTTGTTGTTATTCTTGTTGAGATTTTTTTTTTCCAGTTTGAGTTTCATTTGAAGAGTTTCTAATGCTATTTTGTGATTCACTGATTTTTTTTTTCTCTGCATTATCTATTGTGCTATTAACACTATTTAGTGAGATTTTAATCTCGGTTATTTATTTATACTCCATCTGTAGTAGCTCCAATTTGGGTCTTTGCAAATCCCCTGTTCTCCATTTTATGTTGATGTTTTTCTTTAATTCTTTGGGCATACTCACCAACATCTTTTTGGCTACTTCCATTATTTCTGTCATTTCTGATTATGTTTTTATCAATTGATGTCTTTCCTGATTATAAGTCAGTTTTTGCTGTTACTTCTTATAGTAATGAAACATTGTGAATCTCACATTTGTAAGCACTGGATCTGAGTCTTTTTTTTAAGGATTTTTGGTAGGTAGAGAGTAGGATTTATTCTAGGCCAAATTTAGTCCTGCTAATAAGTTGTCAGCCTTCTGAGTTCTTTAATGAATGTCCCATATAGTCAGTGAAATCTCCCCAACCTGGTTTGTTGAGATTTGAATGATTTCCTGCTTTATGTGACCTCTGAGAATCAGAGAATCATTTGTTTTGTAGCTATGCTATAATTGTTCTTTTTCTAAAAGTTGCTTTTTGCTTGGCTTCATAGAGTTTCTAATAGGTGTGTGTAGATTAGTATCTATTAACATACTCAAGGGGACTCTGTGCAGATTTCTGAAGCACTTTCTATGTATCTCCTTCCTTTTCTGTACTCTCCCTTGAAAATTCTAGTGTCCTTGGCCTTACCAAAAGCTGATTCCTGTCCTCATTTTGGTAAGACTTCTGTTGTTTTCCCTGCACCATAGCCTGGAGAATGCCTCCAAGTAGAAACCTGGGGTCATTATAAAGCATTAAGTTTCTAAAAACTGTTGTTATATATATATATATATATACATATATATATATATATATATATATATGTATATATATATATATTTTTTTTTTCCAGTTTTCTAGTTGTTTATAATGAGAGTAAGTTTGTACCTACCTCCTCTTTCATGGTCAGAAGTGGAAGACCACCTTGTATAGTTTTAAATTAATTTTTGTTGTTTTTATTAATATTGCTCTCATTACCATTTAGATACAGTTTTCTCATCGCAGTCATAGTTTGGATTTGATAATTGTTAATAAAAGAGGTTAGTTTTAAGGAAGAAGGCAGAAAGGGAAAGGATCAAACCATCTTAATCCCATTTCCTTGAGAGAGTCAACACTCTGAGAACCATCATCAGCAGACTTCAGCCTAGGTCTCTTTGGATTTGGGTTATATGGCTTTTCACAACTGCAAAAGAGGCAGGTAGAGGGATGGCAATAGGATTGTTATGAGTGGCATAGATTATGATCCATTCACACTGCCACCACACACCAGATTGGGGTTCTATTAAGCTAACGAAAGGGAAAACAAATATTGGATAGGCAGGAAGCCAAGTTTGTCTTATCAGTGAATTCTTTTTCTTTAACTGCTTTATTGAGGTTTGACACACAGACTATATGCCATATTTAAGGTGTGTGATTTAATAAGCTTTGACATATGCTTAACTAATGAAACCATTACCACAACCAAAACAGCAAACATGTCCATCATTTCACAAGTTTTCTTGTGCAACTTTTCATTCCTTTTTCCTGCCTCTTGACTATCCCCAGGAAACCAATGATGTACATTCTATCAACATAGATCAGCTTATGTTTTCTTGAATTTACACAGGTGGGTACAATTTACACAGCATGTACTCTTACCTGGTTTCTTTTGCTCAGCATAATTTGGAGGTTCACCCAGGTTTTTGTGTGTATCAATAATTTATTTCTTTTTGCTGATAATTATGTTTTGTTATATGGATATACCATACATCTACCATTCACTAATTGATGGACATTTGCATTTTTGGCTATTACAAGTAAAGCTGCTATGAATATTTTTGTGCAAAAACAAAAAAAGAAGTAAGTTTTAGCTAAAAATCTGAATGTGTTTTTGTCAGGGTTTTTTTTTTTTCCTATTGTGGGATTGTGAGTAAACCTTCCAAGGCTCTTGTCTAGGGAGGCTTAATAATGTCTCTTTGGGGTACATATTAGCTATTTTCCAAGCTTCCCTTTTAATTGAATGTCTACTATAGTTTTTACTAATTGAATTGTCATATAGTTTTTACTCTAATTCTAACTTCCAGAATGAGAAAATTGAGAATTAAGTGAGAGATGATATTTTACATCTGTCCTTTATTATATTCTGCCAAAGATCTAAACACAAATGTAGTTTTAGTTTTGTAGTTGGTATTAGAATTTAGGCACTGAATAGTGCCTCAGTGTCTGCGGAGATGCTCCCTGTCTATCCCTCCAAATGTTTAAGTTTTCTTTTGCCTTGTAGAATGTTGAATAAAAAAAATTCTGGAGTTTCAGTTTTTCCCCAGTAGAAACCGTAGTTTAGTTTAACTATTTCAAATAAACATCCCAAGAGACTAAAAACTATTTTAAATAGATGACAATACCTTGTGGCATCACCTCATGCTAGTACAATATAAATGAATACTATCTTTCGTAGACAAAAATCTGTTTTAAAATTCTATCTGAAAAGAGCTGAGGGAGAATTGTAAACATAAGATCATTCTGTTATTTTCCTAACCATTTAAAAAGTATTCTTTTTTAGATCTACTTTATTTAGGCTCTGAAATAATTTTAAAGAGTGTACATAGTTTTGTTTTCAAAGGTCATGAGCAAGTATAAATATACCTACGTTGAGACAAGAGAAAGCTTTCAATCATGCGTAGCTGTGATATCTCTCATGCCACACCATCTTTCTCTAAGGTGGGAAACTAAAGTGTACCTAAAAAATTTCAGGTAGCTGCACATTTCCTGGAAAAGAAGGAAATAGGAAATATCTAAGTTAGATTGTGTTCACACATGAATAGGTGAAACCTTATTTATGTTGGAAGATGGGAATGAATGCTTTTGGATGTTTTCTGGACTTGATAGCATAAGTCAGTTTTCATTTTGAGAGCTCATATTCATTTGACTTCATCTCTCAGATCCCTTTAGTACAAAAGCCATGGTCCAGCATGATCTCAGTAAAAGCATAATAATAATGATAATGATAATAACAATAAGTTGAAACAAAAACTCCACACACAAAAATAGTAATAAAAACAGACAAAACAAACAAAAACTAACAGAAAATACATGGAGAAGCAAGCAGGTCAGACATCTGAAATAATTTTCCAAATTAAATTACAGATTTCTTTTGACCCCCATAATATATTTTTAGTTTTATAATGTGGATTACTAATGAGTTTTCGGCTTGGTCTGTGATTTTGGATGATGGTGACAGTAAGAGGAGTGCTCAGAAGCGGTATAGGTTTATTTATGTGAATATATAAAAGTGTATTGTGATGGAGAATCCTTAATTTAGAGTAGCATAAAGAATTTGAAGATTACTTCAAAGGGCATTCAAAAACCATGTATTTGAAATCCATGATAAGAAAGTATGTACTTTTTGAAGGGGCAAAGTTTTCAGGTAAAGTTTTTACTACTCAGATTTTCACTGAGAGGTATTTAGAAGTTTGATGGCAGAAAATGTGCAAACTAGAGATATGTTCGTTCACTTGGTCCTCTACATTTGGACTAAAGGTAGTATGAGCTGCTTTCATATTTGGTTGAAATGTCTTGAGAAAGCAAACATTTTTGAGAGAGCTGCTTATCTGCTGCTTATTTTAACAAGCCTGACCCTCCTGTGATAGTTCGGCTTTTAATTTCTTCTGAAGGGTACTTCATTCCCATACTTTTACCAGTCCTTATGAATCCTCCCAGTCTCAGGACACTAGATGGATCAAAAAACCAACTCTGCGTGAGACTCCTCTCATTATATAATAAAATGATGGTCACTGTGATTATACTATACTTGTAGGAGGATTAGGAAGACTTAGTTGTTTGTATTATGGTGTACCTTAGAGTTCTAAAATTGGAACACAGAGTCAGCCTAAAGCCAAGATCAACTATTTTTAAAGCTATGAATTATTTTACCGAATAAAGGTAATACATAATCATTGTGATGAGGGAGTGTGGATGGGGCAAGCTGAGAGCAAAATACAGGGTGATATGCCCCCCCCCCAGGTGGAATATGTATAATATATCTCGGACATTCCTGGCTACCCAAAAACAAAGGAAAATCGTTTAAGTCCTCCCCATGGTAATGTGGGAAACTAAGGCAAATGAAAAACTAAATTCCCTTACCACCTGCAGCCCATTGACAAGTCCTTGATATGAGCACAGTGACCTCCCTCTAGGAGCTCAGCTGCCTAGATGATGACACTTTGCTAGGGGCAAAAGAGAATCTTAGCTTAACATTATCCTGACCCCTCAGGAACCTGTAAGTCTACTTTAATATATAAAAACTCCTTTGGAAACTTTTTTTATCTCACCCCACCCCCAAGATATATGCTGGTAATCATACTCCAAGTTTATGGCCCCCTGATATACATTGGGAGGGTCTTATGACTGAGGTTTTACTGAACAGTAATAAATGTTGTTTTGCTAGCAACAGCTAGCCCCTCAAGATTCTGGAATCTTGCTTCCAAAATTCCTTCGAGACTTATTCTATCCCTGACCCCCTCCTAACCTGAGAGTATATAATGAGTTACCCTTCACAACCCCAGTGCAGCTCTTCCTGCCCATGGGTCCTGTCCCACGTGCTTTAATAAAATCACTTTTTTGCACCAAAGACAACTTCAAGAGTTCTTTCTTGGCCATTGGCTCCAGACCACCCACCATCACCCCAAAACTTCATCAATTGAAGAAGATGAAGAAAATACGGAAATCCAGTGTTAACTCTTTCTGTCCCATCTAACCTATCTTTTTCCAAGTAAGACATGATGGTGTGCAGGCTATCCAGTTATCCTTTCTTATTGAGTCTTTTAGATTTTATGGAATCTCTGAAATGACTGTTGGGTATCAGATGTGACAGACTTTAGATCGGGTGAATCTGGAACTTTGTCAGTAGTTTCCAATAAAAACGAGACCTTTCCCTGCAAACAGTTCCTTGAACCTTAAATGCAACTTGAGAGGGAAACAAACAAACAAACAAACAAAAAGTTATCCAGAGTAGATGAAAATAGACAAACCCTAGGGTATACATTTTTGTAAGATTCCATGATTAAAATTTTCTAAGGTATATTGGACTTTGTTTTGTTATTACCATTTGACATTGGAATATGTAGTCAATTTTGGATAGCAATTTCAATTCATTGGCAAAGAGAAAATATTTGGAGGACAATTCCATATTTCTAATACCATAATTTTTAATGCGTTTTCAATGATATTATATGGAACTTTAATCTGATGCTTAAGGTATTGCATTTTATGTCCTTTTAAGTTATTATAAACAAGAAAAAGGAAAATTGTCCTAAGCAAAAAAACCAAAAACCAAAAAACAAAAAACTACATGATAAGATATGCAGAGCATGCACTGTGCTTCTGTTCTAGAAGCAATTTGGAATTCCCTTTGTTGAAAAACTATTCATTTAGTTTCTTAGTTTGTTAAAGGACAGCTAAGTATGAATTATAAAAAGAAACATTCCATACCACTTGCAAGTTTTACCCACTTTGAGTATGGTTACAAAAACTGAGAGGATGCTAAAGAGAAGAAAAAGTTCCAACACTTTCCAGTTAACGTGTAATTTGACTTCAATGTGAATTTTTGATATGAAGGAAATTAACATTGATTACCAAATTCCCAACGATTAAGAACAGTGTGAGAAAAAGAAATTCCATTCCTAAATATTTGGGATGACAATGTCCTCAACAGAGTCTTCCTTTAGTAGCTGTCAATTTATACAGACCATTTCTCTGGCCCAGTTCACATGTCAGTTCCAGTAAGGGAGGTAGTAATGCTTTATAAAAAGTAACTGGGGTGTTTCGCTGCATTGGGAAGCCACTTTTAAACTGGTATCAGCAAAACCTCACCAAACCTTGTTGCTGGGAGATCTTACCTAAATGACTGCATTTCCCAATTGAGATTGGTTGTGATGATAGATGGTGGTGATGATGTGGTCAAAGATGAGACTAGGAACCCATGGTCTGGTCTTACAAGGGGTAACAACAGAGTGTGTTCCCTTTGCTTCTGCCCCATGCAGTAAAAATGCAAGTTCATCAGGCAGAGCCCCAGAAGGTAGACTGGCAGATCATATTGTTGTGGTTCCTTTCTGTATTTGTATTTGTTACGGACTATAAACCATGATGATGTAATAAAGGTCTGGGGCCATGAATTCCTATTGGCTGTGCAGTGCTGTTTCATGGAGGGGCAAGTCCAACTGTAATGAATTCAGACGACATAATGATTTCAGTTTCACTGCATTGCTCAGCTCTCTGGGAACCTACAAACGATAAGTGGTTGGGCACCTATCATAAATCCAGACATACATACAACATGAAAATAGCTGGTGAAGCTTGAAATCAATGCAGAATATTAGACCAATAAAATGTTGATCATACTATTTAGTAAAGATATTAACTAGAAAAAGTTGGTAAAATATTTTTCTAGAAAAGATAAAACTTATCAGATATCTCTCTTTGTGTTTATTTGTATATTCATGAATATAAAATGCCATTGGTTCCTCATCTTTAATACATAGGGGATTTATATAGCATACTGCCTCAATAAAATTTCCTTCATCTGTACGTGGATCAGATATGCATATTTAATTACTCTGAAAGTAGCATACTTGTACAGATGGTGGTATTAGAGGGTATTACTTCAATTTAAATTACTTTCATTGGAAAAAAAAAGTGTTCCTTGGCTATGATTTCTAGGTAAAAATTTAACTTTTATAACATATGGAATATGCCTGCTTATAGTAATTATACATGAATAATCCTACACATGCAAAATAAACATTGTAAAAATATGAAACAACTGATAACAAGATAATTCAGGACTCTTTCAGGGACAAAGTTTAGGGTGTTGTAAACTGTAAACGTGCAATCAAAGTATATAAATGAGGTTTGAAAAAAGCACGGGGATCTAATTTGTAGCCAAAAGCAGTCTCCTCCGCATACCACTGCAGCCTAACTCCTATGTTCGTTAAAACCCCTCTGGAGCCTTCTCCTTGTGTGAAACTAGAAGGAAATTAGGAGATACTATGTGAGCCATATCCCCGGAAAGACCTTAGAGAATCACAAGAACCAGTGTATCCCCTAGCAGGAACTTCAGTCGTTTTGTACCCCATTCTCTAGGAAAAGAAAGGCTACCTTCCCATGACCTCTTGGTGCCTCCTGAAATGCAACATTCATCCTGTTGAAACAAGCACACAAACAAAAATCATCACTTTCAAAGGCAAGCTAGTCACAACGCAAGACAGATGGCTTATAGCATAGTATTGATTATCAAACAGTAGCTCGGTATTAAAAATTGGGAAAATATAAATGCTTTTTCAGAAGGTATTGTTTTCTATTATGAGATTATAAAAATGTGCCTATATGTTTGTCCATTCTTCGCTGCAAGTATTTCTTTATTAAAGTATTGTATCTCAGAGGCAGCACAGGTACCATCCACTCCTGTGGTTGCTATGGTAAGTAGTCATGTTTTATTGAAACGTAAATGGCCACCACCCACATGAATGGCTTCCAAGTGACCTTAGCATCCTCTGCCTCCCCCACCTTTATTTTTTGTAAGCCATCCTGATTTTTTTTTATATAAACATGACTTTTCTCCTGATTTAGAGTATGACAAAGCCTTTTGCTGCTTTTTCTCAAATATGCTTTTTAAAATGACTCCATGATAGTCTATGAAGAACAAAAATGAGTCCAGTTTGGTAAACAGAAGTTAGGGGAGATAAACCCAAGTGTATATCCAATTGCAAACTTAAAAAAAATTATTAAAACTTTATATTTAATTATAGTTTATAATGTTTGTTCATATGTGTGATTTTAATTAATAATCCTTGCTTTATTAGTCCAGTCATATCAATCTTAAAAATTTTTGTGATTACACATCCACATATACATAAAATAAGTATATAACATAATACTTTGGGGATTATATTGTAAGATTCATTTTAAATACTGGAATGAGAAGACAGACAGAAAAACATCTTGGTGGTGTGTGAATGCTTGGGGATTCCATTATAAAATATCTCTACAGTGTGAAGCCATATCCTTGAAACAAATTTTCAGACATACCATACTGTGTACCTATAACTTTGCTAGACACACAGACACACACAGACACACACACACACACACACACACACACACACACACGGAAGTAAATATTTGTCATATGTTGATAATCTGACTGATTGCCAGCTCAGAGACCTTGAAACAAAGTGGAATTTTAGTGAGGTATCACTTCACTTCAGGTCATGACTGGTGTGGATATTACTATCCCCCCCCACCCCACAAAAAAAAAGCTTTACCTGAAAGGCTTTATCAAAAATGTTTAGTTTAGGGTTGCCTGGATGGCTCAGTTAGTAGAGCATGTGACTGTTGATCTCAAGATCGTGAGTTTGAGCCCCATTTTGGATTTACAGATTACTTAAGCAAAATGCTTGGTTTATGAAGACAAAAATTTCTGAAGACAGTGAGGGTGGGAAAAATCTTGGAATAAAAAGCCTCTAATTAGTCAAACAGCATCCAGTTTTCTTTAATGAATTTGGCTAACAGTTTTTGACCTGAGACATTTTTCTATCTTTCCCTTTATCTGCCTCAAATTTGGCCTGAAAATGACTAGGCAAGATCTCTCACTTCAGCCACATACCTCAAACTTGGTGCACAAGTCATTTGGGGTTAGCTAAATTGTTATTTTCTCACCGAGACTGAAAAACTACTACCATTTCATAAAGAAGAAAAACACAGGGCAAGGTGAAAAGAAGAGATAATGGAGAGCAGTGGGATGAGAAGAGTGTTTCTTAATTATGCTGTAGACTCTCTGATGGGTCCTTTTCGTACCCTGCACTGTGCAGAATTAACTAGCACACAGTGACTGCCACAGATGACTCAGCGGTGGCACGCCAGTGACACAGCTGTGCCTCTGAGACATACAGGAGGGGACTTTCTATTTTTTAAGAAGAAAGGTAAAAGAAGAAGAAAAAAGTTTGACCAACTACAAGATTTTTCCTCATTTCTGTTTATTACATATTCTCAGTTGTAAGGGGAATTCTTCCCCCCTCCCCATATAATTCTTTTTATTGATTTTTATATTAAAGCAATTGAAAGCAGTGCTGTATCATTTTCTGGTATAATAGAGCCATAGAAGCATGACAGCAGACACCTCACTGGGGAAAATAACATGTAAACGCTATACAAATTAGCCTCTTCTGATACAGTTAATAAAAGAAAATAAACACTTGCAGATGGAGTAAGAATTAAATAATACATTAAAGCTCAGTGCAAGGTTTACTGTAGTCTCTTCTTTTTATTATAAATGACCATCACTAAAATGATCCGAAATACCCCATTAAGGACAACTTACTTGCTAATAGGTAAAGACTAATGAGGCAATAGAAAGTATAACTGGAGAACTTGCTACCTCAACCACAGAAAATTATACTAGCATGCACAACCAAATACCAGTGCGTGTTCAAAAATTTTAGTTAACCCTTAGAAGTGAAAAATGTATGTATAATTCATCCATTCAGATTTATCACTTTATATGTGTGAGTGTTAAATGCTGTGGAGATTAAAAAAAAAAAGGAATAACCAATGGAGTTATAGGAGTACAGGAAATAGGATTCTCGACTTGTTATATGAAGCAGGCTACTTCATTAAGATGAAGTAAAGTATGAGAAGCCCTGAACCTTAGAAAGAAAACTCAAAATGGTAATGAGAGTCCATCTATGACAATAAATCTGAATAGAACAAGTGAACGCTACCATTACTTTCCACATGTGCCTTTTTATTAGCTTCCTCCTACTGCGACCTCATGTTTCCCCATGGACTTTGATCCTCGCACATGCCCTATATAGATTTAATGTGTCTTGTTCCATTAGCCACATCTTCAACTCTGCTTCCATGAAAGGAACATGAATGAGTTTTGCATTTTGATAATAATTCTTCACTATCCAATTCCTGACCCTCCCCTGATTTTCAGCTTCATTACCCTCACATTTTGCTGACAGGTGGTAGTGGTTTGCCCTGAAATGCCATCAAGATAAAATAAATGAAAACAAATGTAATTCAAGATACAACATGATAAGTAGCCTTAGAGATAAACAGAATGCTATAGGGTTTGGGGCTGGAAAATGCCACTCTTAGGGAAATCCAGGAAAACTTAGTTCAAGACATACAGTGACATCAGAACTTAAATCTGTGAATTTCAAAATATGTTATCAAAAAAGCTGCCTCAAGTTATGTAGGGGAGAATTTTTTATAAACCTAACAAAATTCTGACCCACAAAACACTTTGACAGCTTAAGAATGGTTAATATACATAACTGTGCCCAAGGATACACATACAGAGAATTCTCACATTTTGTTCAGAGGAATTCACAAATGTGGGAATGGGCTTTACAAATTAAGCCAGTTATATCAGCTTCAGTGCTTTCTGACACGCAAATTGAAATTATTAAATTGAAATTAACCCTAGCGGTACTGGATCTAACATGGTTTGGGGGTATTATTACATTTACATCAATCAGGATAAAGAACAGTTTAAAGAAAGAAAAAATGAGGGCATGTTCTTATGCATTTGAAAATTATCTTCAATTTTGCCAGTTACATGTTTCTTGGAAACAGGAGGGTGAAAAACTTCATTTTAAAACCATTGTAGGTAATTCTGAATCAGGAGATTCATAGATCTCTTGTTGAAAAACAGTACTCTGTAACATCCATCTGTCTGCCTCTGGGACTAGACAGGTCTGGTGGAGGCAACTGATAGGGAGAGGAAGTCTCAAATCTTACCTGATTTGTGGAGATATGTCTGAGGAAATATCCCATCAAAAGGAGAGAATTTGTACTAGGAATCCAAAAGAAGAGAGTTAGGGGTTAAGGCCCAGAGTCGTAAATGGCCATGAGAACTGGACATGTAAAGTCATGTAAGTGGAGGGCCAGACCAGTGACAATAAAGGGAGGGAGAGCAAATGGGAGCAAAGGAGAAGGTATGGTAGGACAGCACTGAAGGAAATCAGTGAACTAACTCTTCCTTGAAAACAACTCCTAACATACAAAATGGAACACCCAGGAATGGAGGCCAATCCCTACATATGACGTGTAAATAAGAGTACATGCTAGGGAAGTCCTTTGGTAAGAATTTAGTTAGGTGAACAGAGATCCGAATAAATCATGGGGATGGGTGAAGACTGAATTAACAAGATCATAGTGTATCCCAGGAGAACTTGATTGAATGATTGATTGATGCATTCATTCATTCATGCAGTCATCCAACATGTTTAGCACACGTTCCAGGCACCCTGCTAAACTGTGGGAATTTATCAGAGGAAAGGATTGGCAAATGAACACATTTTTAGCTGAAGTCTGCTTTGTCATGATTTAATTCTAAGTATGAAAATAATAAAGCTGATTGCGTGTAATAGGATGCAGCCCCATTTTGGAAACATATTAACTAGTCAAAATGAAGTATTGTTAAATAGCAAACAAGTAGTATAATTCAAATTTAATTGCCAAGTGAGTTAATTATCCATTAGCTTTTAAAATGGAAGACATGAGTAGCATGGGTTATTGAGACCCGCAAGATATTTCTCAAGTAATCTTTTTCTCTTTCTCAACATAATCTCTCTTGGAGTCAAATAAGTAGTGAAATTACTGCATGGGAGAATTATCATCTATATGATTAGCAAGAAGTAGAAAATGTAAAATTGTTAAGTGGTCAAAACCTAGAAGAGTAAAGTGGTCAAGACAGGAAATGGGAAGATAAAATCCTGGATTATCTTGTGGGGTGGTGCTCCTAGTTTATGCCTAAACAGTTTCTGCTGCTGACAGCAAGACCCTTGTGGGCACGTCTCCTGACCTAAGTTAGACAAAGCAGGAGTCTATTGATTTAAGGGGCTGCAGAGACTGGTAGAAGTTAGGAAAGAGGGAGTGGGGCATCCTTGATTTGCCCAGTTACCATTGTATCAGTTGCTGGAGGGATTCTAACCACAGCAGAGCTTCTGTCATTCCTGTCTGTAGTTTCATACCTTCAATCTAATGTGAAGGAAGGGTGTGCATAGAAACGGAGAGATCTGTGTTCACTGGAAACTGTCATTAATTAAGGTGTAAGCCGCACAGCTTGGGTGCCCGTTACAACAAGGTATTGCATGAAAGAAAGGAAGGAAAGACAGAAAAAAGGGAGGTAGGGAGAGATGGAGTGGGGAGGAAGGAAGGAAGCAAGCAAGCATTTTTCTCTCTTTTGCCACATAATTCATTGGCGCTTCAGCTTCATAAACATTCCAGTACTTGAGCAGCCCCATCAAAAGAGGTGGTGATGGTACTAGAGGATGAAGCTGGAGAGTCTGGCATAGGCCACCCTGGTGTGCGTACTTGGATAGTAGAACTGGCTGGTACAGCATTCATGCAAGTGGGACTCGGGGAATGGCGGCAGTACCTGTCAGAATCCACACAGTGCTTGACGGATCGTATTTCCAAGCACATGCTAGAAGCCCTTGGGGAGTTCCAGAAGTTCTTAAGTGGCGAGGAAGATATTTACAATGCTTGAGGACTCTCTAATAGCAGGTGGGAACTGGATCAGACAAGCCAAATAAAGGTTACTAATGTCAAAATGACCCACTTATTATAGTCAGCCCACTGGATCTCAAGACCAACTGAGAAACAAGGGTTGTACCACACATACAATCATCCCTACATCAGTGAAATATGAATACTGTGGCTGTGTTGAGTAGTGTGGAGAAACTATTGTGTAAATGTTTTGAAACTAATTCAGGACAGAGCTGTAAAAGCTTTAAAATATCAAGACCTGGGGTGCCTGGGTGGTGCAGTCGGTTAAGCGTGCGACTTCAGCCAGGTCACAATCTCGCAGTCCGTGAGTTCGAGCCCTGCGTCAGGCTCTGGGCTGATGGCTCGGAGCCTGGAGCCTGTTTCCGATTCTGTGTCTCCCTCTCTCTCTGCCCCTCCCCCGTTCATGCTCGGTCTCTCTCTGTCCCAAAAATAAATAAAGAAAAACGAAGAAAAAAAATTTAAAATATCAAGACCTTTAGCACTGAAAATTTTCAGTGGATGTTATATATCTATTTAATATAAAGAAAGGGTAAGAGAGAACTAAAACCAATATTAGGCAACAGATGCTAGAGTAAGTTTAAAAAAAAGTAATTCTGGAAATAAACAAATATCTAGATAAAATTTCTGTGATAGGTAATGCCAAAGAAAAACATGGCTTACAGAAGTCAAAGATAGACCTAAAGCCAAGGCATTGTCAATGAGCAGAAACTTTGTAAATAAGAAAATTAGAATTTTCTTGGAAACAGACAGAAAGTCAAAAGTTATTTAGGCAGCACTTGACAATATTACATCCTGGCATGTTATTTCTTTTAAATTTTGCCACAATTCTATTATTATCCTTCCTTCTCTTTCTTCCGATATTTCATTTCCTTCCTTATCCCTCCCTCTTTTTTCTGTTCTTCTCTCCCCCCCACCCTTCTCCATTGCCCCTCTTTTTTTTCCTGCTTTCTCTCTCCCTTTTTCCTCTCTCCTCTCAGAAATGCCTAATCAAAGGCCTGGATCATCTTTCTCAGGAATCCATAATTTACCCAAGGTCCCTTTAAGTGACAGGTTCACACCAAAAGTCGGGATGCTTCTGCATACCTAGTAGGTAGTGTCAGTCATTGACAGGATAGGTTCAGAGTTTAAAGGGAAAGAAGCAATCCTGGGGATGGTCATGGTGGGAAAATTGTCCATGCAAACCTAAGGTTATTTCAGTGATACTTAATCCCAATAGTGTTGTAATATAGTTCCTATATTACTGGACTCAAATATCTATTCTTAAAATGTTTGATGTTTCCTGTCAAAAAGAAAACTAATAAAAAACAATTATTATTAGGACACTTGGTGGCTCAGTCAGTTAAGCGTCCAACTTCAGTTCAGGTCATGATCTCATGGTTCGTGGGCTTGAGCTCCATGTTGGGACAGCCTAGAGCCTGGAGCCTGCTTCGGATTCTGTCTTCCTGTCTCTTTGCCCCTTCCTGGCTTGCGCTCACTCTCTCTCTCCCTCTCTTTCTCAAATCTCAAAAAGAAATAAACATTAAAAAATAAAAATAAATAATTATTGTCTTTTAATTTATTGACTCCAATATGCTACGTGAATTTACCTGTTTAGAAGCATGTGAGATGTTCTCATTATTTCTCCAAGCTGTTCAAATGGTCTTGGCCACATTGCACTAAATTTGCATAATCCATTAAAATCCTGTGCTTTCAGATCAAGTTAGTCTCCATCATGCTTTGTATCATAACTTAACAAATGTAGAGATTCTGGAGTGATACAAAGAACAGGAAACAGAATAAACAAAGAATTGTAAAAGGAGATATACGGTTAAGTCTAAGTCATTTGGATTTATTTTCCCATCAAATTCTGACAGCCTTTCATTGTTTTACTTTTCTTCATATATTTATCAGTACTTCTTCATAGTATTTATTACAGGAATATATACATGGTTGTATTTTACATGTTTTTCTTATTGTCTGATTCTCCCTGCTAGGAAGTAAGCTCCATAAGGGCAAGGGTGTATATGTTTGGGAGGGAGCTAACTGCTATTAACACTTTGTATCTCACATGTAGCAGGTGATTAGCAAATATATGTTGAATGAATCAATCTCACTTTTTTGGAATTTATAATTATTCTAATGTGCCAAACATTTGCTAAGCAAATTATTAACATAAATATGATTAAAAGAAGAAAGAATAGAAAAAATTTGCTTTCAAACGCTCCAGAGATAAGTTTTCATGGGGACAAAAAAATTACTTAGAGGTCATTAAATTCATTATTATGTGTTATTCAAAAAAAGTATGTTCTGTGTGTGTGGTAGAATACAGACTCATAAATAATACCCTAGCTGCAGTATTACAAGTCTTTTAAGATGTTTTAGAATTCTGATAAATCTTATCATTCCAAATGACTTTTCAATATCTGAGAGGATCATTAAACCCAAAAGCATCTGTAAGTTTAGATTACTAGGCCATATTAGTTCACCAAATGTTTTCTGAGTGTCTACTGAGTAACGGCCCTTAGTTACATGTTAGGTGAATGAAAAATGAAAAAGAAAAGACTTATTCTTCAGGGAAAGGAAAAGAGAGAGCTTGAATTCAACCTGAAACAAAGTAATATGGAAAAGGGAAGAAGCAGTAATGGAATAATAGAATTGTTCCTTAGGATGAATTGGATTTTAACAGAAGGATGCAAAGGGCAAGGACATACCAGACTGAGGAAAAAGCATGAACAAAGGTATGGGTTGGTCAAAGTGCATGGAGTTGCTTGGGAACCAGGAATAGTCTGATATGATTGGATGTAGAGTGTGTATAGGCCTGCAGGTTTATTAAAAATTGTTTTCTTGAATGTGTAGGATATTTGAGCAGACATTGTTAAATACCTGCTTCATAGACCCTAAATAGGAAGAGTCCCCTTCTGTGCTGCCTACTTACTCCACAATTTTACTAGACCCTTTGTCAAATATGCACATCGACTAACACATTCTAGAATCACAAGAGAATGCAAGTTGAGATTTGGAATTCCCATACGTAGAAGCAATTAGTTTTACCAAGGCATTTAACAGTTGGTCAGCTTAGCAATTATCAAAGACCTAAGTGGTTGTAGAGGAATCTGCTGGATGAATTACATGTTAGAACTTGGAACATGAAGGGGAGAGAGAGACTTTCATTCCCAATGGGATCAAAGTCTGAGAACCACTGAGTTCTTTTATTGTCCAAGTCTTCACATTTGTCCTTAAGGTAATGAATATAGTAAGTCATTCTGTTTCTAATCACCATTCTTGAATCAAGAGTATTATTTTTTTTTAAATTAAGTTGCTCTCTTTATAACGATTCATAGTATGTGAAAGGAGTCTCTGCATTCTCATCTTAGACTTATCATTCTTGTCAAATTCACTAAGAAAAATGGTGTACCTTTCTCTAGCTTCTTCTTAAAAGAACTTTTATTGTTTTTTCTAATACTGATTATGATAGTAACGCATAATGATTATATAAATTAAAAAATAGGTATAATATGTTAGAAAAATACCTGAAATACCATAGCTACTATCATTTTGACGTAGTATCTCCCCAGTGTTTTTTTTTTCTCATGCTCTGTGAATAGTCAGTATGAAATAATAGTTAACATGAACAAACATGGAGACACATGCACATACACACAGGCATCTTAAACTAAAACTGCTATATAAATTACTTTTACTTAGAAATGCATACATATGCATTCCCATCAATTATGTTTTTTAGAACATAAATTTTTAATTATTGCATAGAATTTTAATATATAAATATACTATATTTAACCAATTTCTAGTCTTTGGTCATAGATTTATCCTTAGTTTTCATATTAAAAATGTAGTGATAATGTTATATACATAAAAATTTAACATATCCAGTATCATTTCCTTATGATAAAATTGCAGGATAAAGGGTTTACTAAATTTTAAGAGTTTGGACACACATTGCCAAATTACATTTCAGCTGAGCATGAGTGATTATTTCCCTGCATACTTTTCAACACTAGATACTGTAACTAAAAACAGAAGAAAAAGTCTTTGAAAATGTGGTATATTATCTTAATGTTACTTTGACTACTTTCTTTATTACTATTGAGATTGAACATTTAAAATGTTTATTAACCATTTATATTTCCTTATTTGTAAAGCAGGTGTTTTTTGAGGGGGGGAACTTGAGTTTTATTGATTTCAAGGAGCTCTTTAAATGTTAGATAGCAAGGCTTTATTTATTAGATATGAATTCTTAGAATCACACACAAAAAGTTCTACCCATCATTGATATAGTATCATGTAGACACATTTTGACATTTACATCAAGTAAGTTATTTAAAAAATAATCTATAAAAATAGGAAAACTCCAATTTGAAAATAAGATATATTCCACAATTCTCAAGAGGCTCTTGGGTGGCTTAGTCGGTTGAGCACCTGACTCTTGGTCTTGGCTCATATTATGATTTCGCAGTTCATGAGTTCAAGCCCTGCATCAGGCTCTGCCCTTCAGGGCAGAGCCTGCTTGGGATTTTCTCTATCCGTCTCTCTCTGCCCCTCCCTGCTCACATACCACCTCCCCTCCCCCAATAAATAAATAATCTTAAAAAAAAAAGATATATTCCACAATTCTCATGAAAAAACAAGTCTTAATTGTTCCACTGGAGATTTTCATACTGGTCTTTTAAGTTATAAATAGCAATAAAAAAGGTAATTAACTTCATAAACCTGTTAGCAATCAGAATGAAAATCAGAGGGTGAGCTATTATTTAATCAGGAAATCAGTGACTAGGTTTTTTAGTTGCCAAACCAAATTTCATACAAAACTGTAGGGAAACACTACTGAAAATATGCACAACAGGGAGGGCCAGGGGGACAATTGTAATTAATTTTATTTTTTCTTTCACACTTTCGATCAAGATTGTATTGTTCTAGAAAGAAAAGTCATAGATTAAAAATAAAGTATTCTGATAACTTTTTTAGAACATATATATTTAGTGATAAACTACAAGATTTTTAAAATAGATTTGGTTGTAGGTCTATGAATTGGTTCTTGCTTTGACTTTCTGCTTGATTGGTTTAATTATGGTCCTTTGAACACTGGTACTTGTGTAAAATTTGGCTTCTAGGAACAAGATATTCAAACCACTATCAGGACCTAAGCCATCTTCCAGAAATCTCTAGTCTATAGCATTTTAAAATTCAATCAGAAAACTGCATTAATTGGGGCGCCTGGGTGGCTCAGTTGGTTAAGCTTCCGACTTTGCTCAGGTCACGATCTCACGGTCCGTGAGTTCAAGCCCCGCATCAGGCTCTGTGCTGACAGCTCAGAGCCTGGAGCCTGCTTCAGATTCTGTGTCTCCCTCTCTCTCTGGCCCTCCCCCCGTTCATGCTCTGTCTCTCTCTGTCTCAAAAATAAATAAATGTTAAAAAAAAATTAAAAAAAAAAAGAAAACTGCATTAATCACGCTTACCTTTTACCTTATCTCCTTTTCAATTACTTCTTTCATGAGCAAAACCCCTTGAGTACCAGAAGTATGCCTTGTAGGTAGACAAGATTCTTCCTTATGCTTCCATTTCTGAGTCCAGTTCAGACCCTTAGTTAAAAACATCCACCCAAAATTGATTAAACAGGGGCGCCTGGGTGGCTCAGTCGGTTGAGCGTCCGACTTCGCTCAGGTCACGATCTCACGGTCTGTGAGTTCGAGCCCCGCATCAGGCTCTGTGCTGACAGCTCAGAGCCTGGAGCCTGCTTCAGATTCTGTGTCTCCCTCTCTCTCTGGCCCTCCCCCCGTTCATGCTCTGTCTCTCTCTGTCTCAAAAATAAATAAATGTTAAAAAAAAATTAAAAAAAAAAGAAAACTGCATTAATCACGCTTACCTTTTACCTTATCTCCTTTTCAATTACTTCTTTCATGAGCAAAACCCCTTGAGTACCAGAAGTATGCCTTGTAGGTAGACAAGATTCTTCCTTATGCTTCCATTTCTGAGTCCAGTTCAGACCCTTAGTTAAAAACATCCACCCAAAATTGATTAAACAGGGGCGCCTGGGTGGCTCAGTCGGTTGAGCGTCCGACTTCGCTCAGGTCACGATCTCACGGTCT
This sequence comes from Felis catus, assembly GCF_018350175.1. NCBI lineage: Eukaryota > Metazoa > Chordata > Mammalia > Carnivora > Felidae > Felis > Felis catus. The sequence goes on along the minus strand of NC_058375.1, from coordinate 81,757,214 downwards.
GTGAGTTTGAGCCCCGCATCAGGCTCTGTGCTGACAGCTCAGAGCCTGGAGCCTGCTTCAGATTCTGTGTCTCCCTCTCTCTCTGGCCCTCCCCCCGTTCATGCTCTGTCTCTCTTTGTCTCAAAAATAAATAAATGTTAAAAAAAATTAAAAAAAATTGATTAAACAAATTGTGGCATGTTCATACCATAAAATACTATTCAATGATAAAAATGATATACAACTCAAATGCATCATAAGGCCATTATGCTCAGTGAAAAAAGAGCCAATGCAAAAGGTCACAATACAATCCATTATTGATACAGTGTTCTTAAAATGAAAAAATTATAAAGGTGGAGAACAAATTAGCCAGAGATTAGGGATGGTGAAGGGAGAAGTAGATATGACTGTAAGGGGTAGTGATGGTTACCTGAATCTATATATATGATAAAATGGGATAGAGCTATATACACACATTGTATGAATGTCATTTTCCAAATTCTGACTCTATATCATAGTGATGTAAGTGGTAATTGTTGGAGAAGCTCATTGTAGGAGATCTCTCTGTACTATCTTTATAACTCCTTGTGAATCTATAATTATTTCAAAATAAAAAACATTTTTTGAAATCTGCCCAAATGGGTAAGAGGGTTGGAGACAGCCTCTGTGAAGGCTTCCAGGGTTAAATAACAATTTTAACCAGTCTATAAGCCAAATCTGTTTTTAAAATAAAAACAAGAAACTGCATGCAGAAAGTGTCTACTTCCCCTTCAAAAGTACATGTTCAGGGGCGCCTGGGTGGTGGTTAAGCGTCCGACTTCAGCCAGGTCACGATCTCGCGGTCCGTGAGTTCGAGCCCCGCGTCAGGCCTTGGGCTGATGGCTCAGAGCCTGGAGCCTGTTTCCGATTCTGTGTCTCCCTCTCTCTCTGCCCCTCCCCCGTTCGTGCTCTGTCTCTCTCTGTCCCAAAAATAAATAAACGTTGAAAAAAAATTTTTTAAAAGTACATGTTCATAATCCTCATTTTTGAGGTTTAGAAAAACATGTATGTTTATATTTTGCCTAGCAATTTTATAATGCATACTTTTAAATGTAAGTATAATTTTATATATTTTGTATTTTATCTTACATATTATAGACTTTCTTAGTAAATATATATTATATGCTCTTTATACAATATATAATTTTCCTTAACACAGTTTTCTTTCTAAACTTAAGAAAGGTTATCATGGTAAGCAGAGAAGCCCTGCAAAATTCTAAGAGGTGCTATCTACAGATATATGAGTGGAATTATCAACTTTAAAACTATATAAATCTAAAATTTTGATTTGATAGACCTACCCTATGACCCAGCAATAGCACTGTTAAGAATTTACCCAAGGGATACAGGAGTACTGATGCATAGGGGCACTTGTACCCCAATGTTTATAGCAGCACTCTCAACAATAGCCAAATTATGGAAAGAGCCTAAATGTCCATCAACTGATGAATGGATAAAGAAATTGTGGTTTATATACACAGTGGAGTATTACATGGCAATGAGAAAGAATGAAATCTGGTCCTTTGTAGCAACATGGATGGAACTGGAGAGTGTTATGCTAAGTGAAATAAGCCATACAGAGAAAGACAGATACCATATGTTTTCACTCTTATGTGGATCCTGAGAAACTTAACAGAAACCCATGGGGGAGGGGAAGGAAAAAAAAAAAGGAGTTAGAGTGGGAGAGAGCCAAAGCATAGGAGACTGTTAAAAACTGAGAACAAACTGAGGGTTGATGGGGGGTGGGAGGGAGGGAGGGTGGGTGATGGGTATTGAGGAGGGCACCTTTTGGGATGAGCACTGGGTGTTGTTTGGAAACCAATTTGACAGTAAAGTTCATATATTGAAAAAAATAAATAAATAAAATAAAATAATATAAAATTTTGATTTGAAGATGTAGTTCAGCATGTTACTTTGCTTTCAATAAACTAAATTTAAATAAGCTTGAAATCCTAATTTAAAGATATAAATTAGGATGCCAGTTGGCTTTTGTGTAAACTGAATTTATATAAACTTGAATTCTTGATTTAGAAATGCAGTTAAGGATGTCACTTGGCTTTTGTGCGTGTGTATTGGTGTATAATTTGCATGATGTGACCAGTTATGTAACTGGCGTAATCTATCACTTAATAGTTGCATGACCTGGGGTAAGTAACCATAAGCTCTCTACATTTCTGGAATATGCAGATGACAATAATATTTGTTTTACCTTCTTCATAAGGTGCAACACTAGAGACAGGTTATAATTGTTACTCATAAAAATAATTGCGATAGGGCTGTTCTGTCAACCTGTGGAATATGATCTGTTGATAAAGCCTATCTTTCTCACCTCTAAAGAAAAATTGGAATGAGGCACAAACCAAAGATTTACCTGATTGGATCCAAGTAAATATCCATCCCTCAAACAAGTGGATAGGGTAGAATAAAGTTATCCTCTAACAATGGCACAGGACATGTATGTTTCTTCTGTTGTGGTAGCTGTAATTTCATGCTCCCATTTGTGAAATTATTTTCTTCCTTATAGTATCCAAACTTTCAAGTTATACTTACTCATTTGAAAATTTCTTATTGACTCTAGTTATAGAAAATAATAGTAGCATTATTTATAGCAAAAAAGTATAGACTAAATGTTCCACTAGTAGAGGATGGATAGACAATATTATCTTTCTTATAGTCATATGTAGAGCATTTTCAGAAGCAATATTGAAAAGAACCAAAATATGCATGCTGTTCTCTCAATTGTATAAAAACATGGTTTAAAAATTACAGTGTCAACATCCATTCATGACAAAAATTCTTAACAAAGTGGGCATAGAGGGAACAATATGTAGATCTTATAATGACCATATATGAGAAGCCCACAGCTAACATCATACTTAGTAGAGAAAAACTGGAAGCTTTCTTTCCCAGATCAGGAAGAAAAACAAGAATGCTATTTCTCACCACTTTTATTCAACATAGTATTGGAAGTCCAAGCCAGAGGAATTATTCAAGAAAAAGAAATAAATGGCATCAGAAATCAGAAAGGAAGTAGTAAAACTGACTGTAACTGCAAATGAGATAATATGATATATAGGAAACCCTAAAGACTCCACCAGAACACTCTTTGAACTAATAAATTCAGTAAAGTTTCAGGATACAAAATCAATTTGCAAAAATCAGTTGTGTCTCTATACACCAATAATAAACTATCAGAAAGAGAACATGTTAAAGGTCATATATGAGAAGCCCGTAGATAACATCCTGATTTAAAACTATATTACAAAGCTATAGTAATCAAAACAGTATGGTATTGTCATAAAACCAGACAGATAGATCAAAGAATGCTAAAATTTGTAGGGAACCACAAAAGACCCTGAAGAGCTAAAGCAATCTTGAGAAAGAACATAATTGGAGGCATCACCCTTCCTGATTTCAAACTATATAGTACTCAAAACAGTATGGTATTATCATAAAAACAGACTCGTAGATCAATGGAACAGACTAGATAGCTCAGAAATAAACCCATATATACGGTCAATTAATTTACAATAAAGGAGGCAAGAATATACAATGGGGAAAGGATAGTCTCATCAGTAACTGGTGCTGGGAAAACCAGAGAGCCACATGCCAAAAAATAAAACTGGACCACTGTATTACACCATACACACACAAAAAAATCAACTCAAAATGGATTAAAGACTTGAATATAAGACTTGAAACCATAAAAGTCCTAGAAGAAAACATAGGTGATAAGCTCTTTGACACTGGTCTTGGCAGTGATGTTTTTGTATTTGACACCAAAAGCAAAAGCAAGAAAAACAAAATTAAACAAGTGGAACTACATCAAACTAAAGCTTCTGCAAAACAAAAGAAGCCATCAAGAAAAAAAAAAATGAAAGGGCAATCAATGGAATGGAGGGAAATATTTGCAAACCACATATCTAATCAAATGTTAGTATCAAGGAACTCTTACAACTCAATAGCATAAAACAAACAACCCAATTAAAAAATGGTCAAAAGACCTAAATAGACACTTTTCCAAGGAAGACATGTAAATGTCCAACACAAAAGATAAATATGTGAAGCGATGGATGTGTTAATTAACCTGATAGAGTAATCCTTTGCAATGTATACACATATCAAATTATTATATTATACACTTTAAATATTTTACAATTTTTATTTGTCAATTATACCTCAGTAGAGCTGGAAAAAAAATGTCAGCCTAGGCATACATTTAAGTAATATGTAGGTTATGGCTATAACTTGAAGGTTTTAAAAGGATTTGCTTCTGGATAATAAATATGTGAAAATATGGGATAATAGTTTCTCAAAATTAGCTACCTGCCATTGGATTTTCTGATCATATTTATGGACTAATATGATAAAAAATTAACTAAATGTATTTAAGAAAATAAGGTAGTTTTAAAGTTCAATGACACCTAAGTCAGTTTTTTTTTAATCAGTCTTAAAAAAGAGTATTTTGGTAAATGAACCTAATCCCAAATACTCTTACCTGCTTATTTAGACACTCACTATGATATTAATGATTCTGCTTTTTGTTTAGTATCTGAACTCTATTCCCTAACTTTGCCCTTCTACAGACTCAGCTTTGGTTTTACTTTGATCCACTGTCCTCATACTGTGAACACCCCTAGTAGGATGAAGCTGAGCATTTTCAGCAACTGTCTTGAAGGCTTGTTCTGACTTGGCTCATCTCTCAGCCTGCATCATCCTTACATCTCTGAATTATGGCTTATTAGACCATGTATCTCATAAAAGAATATGGCATCATGAAGAAATCATGATTTAGACTTTACTGACCATGTCTAATTTCTCATGTTAAAATTTATTTCTGACCTTATCAGCAGAGAAAGGTGCCAAATAGGAAGCATTACCTCAAGTCCATCTCGCTGTTCAAACAGGGAAACAATCACCAGTTGTAATGCCTACAGCTTGCCCTACACTTCCCATTTCCAGGGAACATTTATTAAACCAACAGTGTTGTTTTAACTTATGATGGAGAGGGTCAGTAGCACAATTTTCTTAATTTCTACTCTCAACCAGGCCAAAATAAAGGGCACAGGCTTCTGACCGATGCCGTTATGATTCCACGGACTTGAACATGCCCACTTTTAATAGTTAGCGAGGTAAATCTTCCATGTCCATTAAGATTGTAGATGATGCTGGAAAGTTACATTGATGTGTATGACACTCAGCACAAATATTTACAGCAGGCTAAACTGTTACGATATTCATTTCTAAATGAATTACCTTGTTGGTAATAGTAAAGCTGAAAACTAAGAAATAAGGGTCGGATTCCTCCTGTGAGATCTCCCTTGTAAAATTATCCCAAATGTAATAATACCACATTATTGACTTAAGCACACTCCCAGTGACATGCCATAGCTGACCTGTAATTTTTATCCTACATGATGCCAGCCCTAATAAAATGACACTTGTGAATGTAAATTAAGCTCACAAAGGGGACAGATTGCATGATTCTGGTTTCTCTCAGATGCCTGTAGGCTATCACAGGTTCCATATGTGAAGTAATTATGTTCACTGAAGGAAAGAATAAATGCTGTCAAATTGTGTACTGAGAGAGAAAGCAGCTATTATATTTCAGTAGTCGCTAGAGCATTGCCCCCAGACAGTAGCAAGATGTATAAGAAAATAAAAACTGTGCCAGCCATATATTACACATCTGCCTTTACATTTGTAGCTCCCTTTAAATGTATATTATACAAAGCCAATAACTTACCAATGAATGTTTCAGCTGTCTTCTTCGGCATATTTCTATGGAGCCATTTTGGAATATGTGGCATGGTGGTTATAGAGGGATAATGAATATAGATGTTTCTTAGTTGTGTTTTTCCTTATGTTGTGCTGCAGAGCAGCAACCCTGTTAGATCCCTGACATTCGGACTGTGCTTTTTTCCTTAAACAATACCTCAAATTCAACCTCAGAGCTGCTCACAGCTGTTTTCTTCATAACTGATGGAAATGGGTGGAAGACTTCCCTACTCTAAAACTTCTTTATCTGTTGGTTTTATTTATAAATTTAAAATTTTAAAAACTTCTTTATCTATAGGTTTGATTTACTGATTTTGAGGGAGAGAGAGCACAGCAGGGGAGGGGCCGAGGGGTGGGGGTGGGGGAGAGAGAGAATCCCAAGCAGGTTTTGCCAGTTAGCGCAGAGCTCAACATGGGGCTCGAACTCAGGAACCGTGTGATCATGACCTGAGCTGAAATCCAGAGTTAGATGTTTAACCAACTGAACCACCAGGTACCCCTATTGAGTGCATTTTTAAAAAATGAATTAAGGGGCGCCTGGGTGGCTAAGTTGGTTAAGTGTCTGACTTCAGCTCAGGTCATGATGTCGCCGTTTGTGGGTTTGAGCCTGCCATAGGGCTCTGTGCTGACAGCTCAGAGCCTGGAGCCTATGTCTTTCTCTTTGCCCCTCCCCCACTCACCCCCCCCCCTTCTCTCTCAAAAATAAAAATAAAACATACGTTTTTTTTTAAATGAATTAAGATAGGGTAATAGCAATGATTCAGTACTCATATACCACATAATTTATTAATTATCAATTAATTTATTTTTATTACTCTATCTTGCTTAGTATCTCAAATAAAGAAGTGAATGATAAAGATCTTCTTTAAAAAAATATATGGTTTCCAGCAGAGAGCTGATGGGACCTCTCTGAACCATCCTTTCTTGCCTAGGGGAAATAACATTGGGACTTGTGTTATACAGCCAGCATGCTGGACAATTATTGGGAGAGGAAAGTTCTTTTTGGATCTTGTCCCTATCCTCTGAGAAAGGTAGGTGACTTTTGAGAACAGTGACCTCCCGCCCCTCTTCGGTGCCCTCTGAGGAGTGTGTTGCCCTTACACTGGTTTCTGATTGACCCAAGAGGCTCTCAGTTTGGCTTCTAAACTTACTCTAAACTGCCACATGCTCCAATTTTTCTCTCCATCCTCTAAAAACGAAACAAAACAAAATATAACTCTTCAGAACAGTTTATTTTATTTGAGTTGAAATGAGTAAAAAAACTAATGAATACTATGGTGTTAATGAGTTGGAGGTAGTTACTAGTTTTTACAATTTACAAAGGAATATTAATTAACATGAGTGACATCACTGGGTGATACAATGAATTATGGAATCTCAGATGGAGTAGATTTTAATGTCCTACCTTATTAAAGAAACACAGTTTATCAGTTTCAGTGTGAACATTTCCAGTGCCTGGAAAAAAGGAGGTTCTGTTCCATCTATTGACTGCTGAGAGTTCTTTATAAGAAGTTGAAACAAAAAAACGGGCATCGATAAGATTTACTCTTTGATACCAGTTTTCCTTTTTACAGCTGTAAAGAAAACTCAACTCCCTCTCCAGTACCCTTCAAAATTGGAAGGCAGTGACCATATTCCCATTCCCCATAGCTCTTCATTAAAAGGTTTTCCCGTTTCTTCAATGCTTCCTCTTATAATATTGTTTGTAAGTCTTTCCATGCCTTGAATACATTCAGGAAATACAAGGTAGAAAATGTTGGGAGGAATTTGTATTTTTTAAGAGCCCACGCCCCGCTATGGCAATACTAGCATTTTGTGCTTCTACCTGTTGTGGTTTGGTATTAAGGAATGCTGAATTCTGTGAGGGTGATATAAGGAAATTTAAACTATTTAAACTATTTATTTCCACATTTTAGCTGTTTGAGTAATATTGCTATGAATATTTGTGTGCAAGTTTTTGTGGATGCGTTTTCATTTCTCTTCTTCCAGAGTTGCTGGGTCTTATGGTAACTCTATGTTAAACATTTTTTTTAAAGTTTATTTATTTATTTTGGGGGGGGGTGGGTAGAGAGAAAGAATTCTAAGCAGGGTCTGCACTGCCAGTGTAGAACCTCATGTGGTACTGAGCTCAAGAACCATGGGATCATGACCCGAGCAGAAACTAAGAGTCAGGTGCTTAACTGACTGAGCCACCCAGGTGCCCCTATGTTTAACTGCCAAACTTTTTCCAACATGGCTGTGACATTTTCATCCAGTTTCTCTATATTCATGCCAACATTTTCTGTCTTTTTGATTATGGCATCCTAGTGAGTGTGAAGTGGCATCTTCATTGTGGCTTGATTTATATTTTCCTAATGACTAATGAGGTTGAGCATCTTTTCATGTGCTTACTGACCATTTAGCTTCTTTATAGAAGTGTCTATTCAGATCAGTGGCCAATTTTTAAATTGGATTATTTACATTTTTATTGTTGATTTGTAAAAGTTCTTTGTATTTTCTAGTTCCTAGTCCCTTATTAAATATGATTTGCAAATATTTTCTCCCATTTTTCAGGTTGTCTTTTTACTTTCTTGATAGTTTCGTTTGAAGCACAAAAGTTTCTAATTATGGTGAAGTCTGTTTTGTCTATTATTTTGTCACTTGTTTTTGGTGTGAAACCTAAAACGGTTTTGGTTAACTCGAGGTTACAAAATTCACTCTTACGTTTTCATCTAAGAGTTTTGTAGCTTTGGCTCTTATTTTAGGTCTGTGATCCATTTTGAGTTAGTTTTCACTTATGTGTAAGGAAGATATCTAACTTCTGGTACTATTTGTTGAAAAGACTTATTCTTTCTCCATTGAAAATTCTTGGCATTCTTGTTGAGAACCAGTTGACTATAAATGTCTGTCACAGACTTTTGACCCCAAACTATGAGAGACTAACAAGAATGAGAAAATATTTTGAAGGAGTTAGCCAGAACATTAACATATAGATCTAATGAAGGGCCAGGACTAAGATGAGGCAAGTGAGGCACTAGCTTCAGGCACAAAATTTAGAGAAGTGCCAAAGGAAGTATTTTGAAAAAATAATTAAAAAATTATGGAAAAGTTTATGATGAACAAAATATCAAAATGTTAAATAAAGACAGATTAGTATTGCTGATTTTTCCTTTGGCTTGAGGCTCCAATATAGCTTGGCACAGCATTGTTACTAGTTTTGCCTCTGTTAACCATTTGATACTTTATCATGACTTCTTACATTAGACTTTTAAAAATACTGGGCTGGAATAGGTTTATTCTTGATTATTGGCACCCTGTGCCCTTAAATTTTGCACCGAGGCAAGTGCCTCATTCACTTCACCCTGTGCCAGCCCTGCTGACAAGTGCAGATAATGGCCTCACACCCTCAACTTGGTACACAAGTTTTTTGCAAGCTTCATTAGCTAGCCACAAGCATGCCCATTCATCTAGCTAATCCCTCTTTTTCTAGTTAATCAGAGAAAATCACTTATGTTGCACAACACAGGTATCTATTAGTTAAAGTGGTGTCTGATGTTATGACACTTGATGCAATTTGCCTGCAAAGCATTGTATATTATACAGATCCAAAGTAGAGAGCCAGCCTAATTTCAGGGTTCCATCCCTTGACTAAGTATCTTCTGTAGGACTTCAGTAGTTCCATCCTTTCTTTGCTAATTATCAGTATTGGGTAGTCATCTACCATTCTGCTGACAAGGCTGCAGCGGTGACACAAATGCACACGACAAGAGTATGATGCTTGTAGGTAACTGCAATACTATGAGATTAGGTACATACGGAGGGATTCTGGTACGTTAGGCATATATTATGGAGTACGGCTGGTGTAATGGTTCTGGTGGGCGGAGAAAAAGGCCTGTAAGTATCAAGAAAGGGTAAATTAAATAGGAATAGGAAGAGATTCTTGGCCTAAGAGGGATCATTTTTCTTTTCATAGTGAAATTTAAGTTTTTCTATTAAAAATACTTTGGTTTTGTATTTGAGTCTAATCCATAATTCTTTTGGCTTATTGTTTTGTGGCTGGGCAGCCATTACTGGAATTAAGAAAGCCAAGAGGACTTTTTAATACCTATTAACAAAGATATCTGAGTACTTTTCAACGTGTATTTATTTTTGGGACAGAGAGAGACAGAGCATGAACAGGGGAGGGGCAGAGAGAGAGGGAGACACAGAATCGGAAGCAGGCTCCAGGCTCTGAGCCATCAGCCCAGAGCCCGACGTGGGGCTCGAACTCACGGACCGTGAGATCGTGACCTGAGCTGAAGTCGGACGCCCAACCGACTGAGCCACCCAGGTGCCCCATCTGAGTACTTCTCAAACAAGAAAACGATTGGCTTAGAGCTAGGACTGTAGAAATAGGTGAGTTTAGACAGGAAGAGGTTGAAGAGAGAAATCTGAAGGAAAAGACCCACCGCAGAAGAGATGGACTAGAAGTAGGAGAATGTGGCACCTAAGGATGATATAACAGCACAGGGCATCTTGTGGGGCCACAATGGAGAAATAGGAGGTGTGAGGCCACTGAAGGTCAAAAGTCTCACTATTCTATCCAGAGATGGGTTTGCCAGTCCTGGGTCAAAATAAAACATTAAGAAATGAGATCATCATCATCATCCCCACTAGTTTGGTTTCTTTTTTGTTACCAAGTCACATTTAGCGGCTCATCCAGTCTCACGCTGAGGTGAAATTAAAAGATAAATAGTTACATGTAAATACCCTCCTATGAAGGAGTTATGAATGGCAAGGTCAAGAAAGCCTCTGCCGTCTGAAATAACTTCTTCCTATGGCCAGCATCTGTTTGCGCCATTCTCCACCCTAGTCACCCTTTTTGCCAAAGCACATTACTTTTGAGGAGGACGGTGATCCTTACTCATGTCATTCCACTTCCCAGTTAGCACAGTCTCCGCACACTGGAACTCCCTGCCACTCTGCTTTCTAAAGTGTGTTCTACTGAACTCTGTTATACAGTTTGATGGCCACATAGTTTTTGAAAAAGGTGAGATTTTGTTTTGTTTTTGTTTTGTTTTGTTTTGTTTCATTACTACGGGCTGAGAAACTTTTGCACTGCGAACCTTCAAGGGTAGGGTACCAGTGGTGGTGCTTGTAGAGAAAGCGGTGGTGGTAAGTGGGATCTATATAATGCCTGTCAAAGATATTTGACCATAGGATCTTCCTTCGTGGTCATTTGATAAGGGCAGAGGTAAGGTGGATGAGGTTGTAAAATATCATAGTGTTCCTTATGCATCAGTTTGGGAAATGTCTTCTCTTACTTCGTCAGTTTTAAGCAAGGTTAACCAGTCAATAGTTTGAGGAGGAGCTCCCAAATGAACCCCCCCCAATCCACTTAAATTTCCGAATAAAAATTCCCAAATCCATTCCCATTCCCAGCCTCATTTATACAAATTGTTTTCCCCGCACTTGGTCCACGTGAAAATATTCTCTTGCTCAGCTGTGTCAGTTTTCTTTTGCTGTTTAACAAATTATCACAAAACACACATGTGTTATCTTACAGAGTCTGTAGGTCACCTATCCAGGTGTGATTTAGTTGTGTTCTTTGCTTCAGAGTCTTAAGCCGTATACACTCCAGATGTCAGCTGGGGCTGTATTGTCACCTGATGCCTGGGGTCTTCTTCTAGGCTCATGTAGCTGCTGGCAGAATTTATTTCTTTGCAGCTGTACAACTCATGGTGGCTTGCTTCTTCAAAGCAGGAGAGAGTCTCTGAAGTCAGGGAGACTCAGTCCCTCTCTTAAGGCCTCTCACCTGATTAAGTCAAGATCACACAGGATAATCTCCTTTTTGATCAACTCCTTTGGGACCTTAACTACATTTGAAAAATCTTTTCACGTTTGCTATATATTATTGGCCAGAAACAAGTCCCAAGTTCTGTCTGCACTTAAGAGGAGGAGGTTAGACAAACATGTGTCCTATTGGGGTCACTCTAGGGTTGATCTGCCTCATCAGCCCAAAGCCAGTTTTTTGTAGTGAAATTCTTATTTCTTTCTTTAAAAAAATGTTTTTACTGTTTAGTTTACCTATGAATAACTATCAATGATCATAGCTTTATAAAACTATACCCACCAGTAAAACAAAGCCTTTTATCAACTCCTATTAAAGCTTATTTAAGAAAATATACTACAGCTTGAATTGGATTATTCAAAGACTGCAAACTTGAAATATATTCCTCTACTTGAGTGTCAATTTTGAAAGAATAGTCCTGGAGGAGAATATCACAGTTAAATAAATAAGTATGATGAATTTTGTTATTTTTAAATATTTATGTTGACTTTGATGAACATGAAAAACACATTGTGACCTCTGGCCTTCAGGTTCCTTTTTGTTCTGGTAGCATCTGTGAATTGGGACACTCAGGCTGAGATAACATACCATTAACGCAGATATTTAAACACAGAAAAATTAGGATTTACGAGTTCTTGAGTAAATGACCACTCTACTCAAATTTTTCACTTTACTAATGACTCGATTGTCATGGTGGTTGTTGTTAATCTCATAGAACGGTTTACATCAGTGGAGAGGCCTAAATAAATTCTTAGTAACTGTGTCTTCATGATTGTAATGGTAAAATAGTTATAAAATACTACTTTTCTATTTCCAGTTCAAACACTAGAATTATTGAAATATTTTTTTCCCAAAAGAGGCCAATTCTGTAACTCCATAGAGTTGTGGCTAATTCAGGGTAACAACTAGTCCAAGTTATGCATGCTGTGTGTATGTGTTGGTATGCACAGATTGAGGGTCGAGTGGGGGGAAAAAGAGAGTTGCTTTTTACTACAATGTAATCTTGTTTTGTAAGCAGGAAGGTTTGTTCAGTTTAAGTGGTTGTTAAGTGCCTTCACCCAGGTAGTCTTAAGAAACATGGTCCCAGGACTGGAAGGATATGTCTGAATTGTCAGATTTTCAGTTGTTGTTGTTGTTGTTGTTGTTGTTGCTGTTGTTGTTATTGTTTAAGAAGACTTAATTCCCTTATTCTAAGAGAATTCTTACCTTGCTGAAAAAAATAATTCAGTTCTGCAGTACAATTCTTTGGAATTACAAAAAGGGTTGCCATTGAAATATATGTGATGGTGGGCGTCACTGTACCAAAAACAGAAAGAGAATTAGATTATTGTCACTAGATTGTGAGACACACTAGACAGAATGGTTGAGGCTAAAAAAAGAAATACTAGATCAACATGGTAGGACAGCGTGAGAACAAAGGAGATAAGCAGCCAAGCTGTTGGGCACAGGGTTAGTCAAAATAGTGGGCACCCTTTTTTAGAGATTTGAAATTTGAACATTAGTGACTACATCTACCTCACTATATTAACTGACCTTTAAATATGATTGTCCCTTTCATTTGACCAAAGGACATTTACCTCATAAAAGGACCTATTCATTTACTCTAGAAAACCAATATAGGAAAATATGCTAAATTGACATTTAGCATTATCTCAAAACACCTTTATGATAACTTATGTTATTATTTCCATATGATTTGAATTTGAGATTTTAAAATGTGTTTTAAATGCATTTAAAATAATAGCTAGATATCAGGTGGCTATTAGGGTTATCTGGTAATGATATTAGGATTTTTCTTAACAGCTAAGTAATTGCTTCTTTTCCATGCTAAAGGCAAGTTGAACTCTATGCCCTCTTCAAGATTTATACCTGTAATGTATGAGGTAATGGGACAGCAGACTGACATTTTATGTACCACAGCATTGTTTTGTAATAAGGAGAAATCTATTTCTACATTGTCTTGGTAATTTGGGAAGTAGTGGGAGCAAAGCAACAGGAGTTATCAAGGTTGCAGACACTGGCTGACCCTTGATCCAAAGCTGTGGGTCTGCCAGCTACGGTTTTTCTTTAAGACATCTTTTTACTGCACAGGAACACATCCTGACTCCCCAGTTGCCCCCATTGCTTCCCAGAATCTTACAAGTCGTATGGAACACATTAAACAAAACCATTTCAGCAAGCTCAGTGCCTTGGATATCTGCCCTAATTTGACGTAAATAAAAAGACTTTGGACACCTTATGACTATAATTACATCGTAGAGAGCACAGACAATTTCACTTCCTAGTCTCATGGAAGTCGAAAAGTGTAGGCCTTGTTATAAAGCAGAATTCAATTGGAGGCGTATTCCTGAATCCTTTATCCCTTGCAGGAATATTTTTCTATGTGATTTTAGAACACTTGACACTAGTAACTGAATGTTCCTTGCCTCCTCCTCCCCACCAACAATCTCAGAAATAGGAAGTAAACAAATGGATGCATTTGGGATTAAAAGTATATGAAAAAAAATCAGATATCCAGGCCCTAGACTCTAAATGGATTTAGGTATACCAATCACTGCTCTATTTTAGCGCTAAGTATGAAATCTGAACTAACAAGTACAGCCAGGGAGGCCTAGTGAGCACTCTCACTGCACTTTGTTAACCTAACAAAGCCTGGGGGAACATTATATATATACCTGTGCTACAGGAAGAACTCCTGTTGCTCCTTATGAAAAGAATGCCTAATTTTAAACACCTAATGAGCTTGGTGGGGTGAACCAAGCTTCTAAAGATTTCCATAAACTTAGAGCTAATGAGAGCCAAGTTGTGAGCTGATTTGTATCAGTGGGAAGCTCTGCTTTTTGCTTGTCTAAAGGATGGAAGAGAAGTGTATAATGGCTTTTGCCTAGAGGCAATTCTCAGGCTCCTTTTCACTTAAGTAAAGGTCTTCTCTTTGCCCCCAGGGCTTCCTACAGAACAACTATATATGGAAGTCTTCTTAAAGGGAAGATTATTTTTAGATACACAACTGCTTGAAAAGAGATACTTCAGTCAAATCTATTTATTTGGAGACAGACACCTAGAAATGAGCACAATTTTATTCCCATCCCCTCATCTCCACCTGTGTTTTGTTCTTCTTGTTTTCTAACTGAATTTAGTCAAACTAGTTGAATTTCAGTACACAGCTTTCTTCCATAAACATTAAACATATTCAGTTGTTTTTAGCTTTCATCATAACATAGTATCCAATTTATGATACATAGGTTATATCATTCTGCTCTTTGTTATGAGTTATTTTTGTGAGTTATTTAATATCCAATTGGTACAAATTGGAACCATGGAGTTTCCATGAAAAGTAACCATTGTCTCTCTGTGGGTATTGATATTAAATTTAGTAATATTAACAGCATAATAACAACAGGCACAATCAGAAGAATTACTTTGAGCAGAGCATTATCCAGCAAGACACCGTGGGATTAAGTCATTTTAGTGGCATTAAATACCTGTCATTTTATTTCCATCACCTTGCAGTGGGTGGTTGATTGGGATTAGTGGGTAGATTAGTCTTTTTATGGAAGTGTTTATATGCATTCAAGAAGCACACCCTAAATGGCTGTGTCCTACACTCATTTGTCTGCAATAGTTATGTTGTCCGTGACAATTTAAGGGGGAACATTCTGAAGGGAGACACCTAGGATTACAATGCACTTCAGATTGCTTTTGGTTTTAAAATGTGGATAGATCATGTGCATTTTTCCTCTCCAATCTGTCTCTCCCTCCTCAAACCCCCCAAAATAAGAAGGAAATTATCAGAGGAGACATGACAAAAAAAAATTTCAGGTTGGGGGGAAGCAGCAAATGGTTGGTAACAGAAGAGAGGTGGGCTCAGAGAGGGACCTACTTGCCCTAGAAAGCCCAAGGAACTCAAGACTCAGAAATATTAGGTGTGAAGGAAAGTAAACCAGAAAGCAGAAATGTTAATTAACTCTGTCTACCAAGCATTTGACCTCCATCACCAGCATGATGTCCATGCATTGCATGGAATGCTTGGTAGAGAGATGTTTTTCTCAGGCAAAAGATTGGAAATTTCTTCTCAAAAGAAATTGAGCTATCTGATGAGAACTAGTGTGTCTAAGGTAGACGTCAAAACACCATAAAAAGCCATGCCATTTGAGGGTCCCAGAGTAACAGTGGGCCCAGTCATCAAATCCTGCCCATAAATATAGTGCTCATATGGGGCACCTGGGTGGCTCAGTCGGTTAAGCGTCCAGCTCTTAATTTCGGCTCAGGTCATGGTCTCATGGTTGTGGGATTGAGCCCAGGCTTCAAGCTGGGTGTGGAGCCTGCTTGGGATTTTCTCCTGCTCTTGCTCTCTCTTCCAAAAAAAAAAAAAAAAAAAGTTAAAAATATAGTGCTCACAAGCAGTGTTTTTAAATATCCTTATTCAGAATATAGTCACAGATCATCATTTTGGGAAAGCTGGTCACATGAAATTGAAAATAAACACCCCCAAAAAATGCCCCATAAAAAAGTTATAAAACCTCCATAAATGAATCCTTTTAATTAGAACTCAGACAAATTTGAAAAATAATTGCAAACCAACCAAAATGAAACAACCAAAACAGGTAAGAGACATTAGGCAAAGAAGCAATCAGAGAATGAGAGATTTCTCAGAGAATAAAAATACCACATTGATATATAAAATTCAACAGAAGTGTTGGGGTTTATTTTTTTAAGTGTTTTTTTTTCCATTTTTTTAAAACATTTATTTATTTTTGAGAGACAGAGATAGAGCAGGAGCAGGGGAGGGGCAGAGAGAGGGAGACACAGAATGCGAAGCAGGCTCCAGGCTCTGAGGTGTCAGCACAGAGCCTGATGTGAGGCTCGAACTCGTGAACCATGAGATCATGATATGAGCCAAAGTCGGACGCTCAACCGACTGATCCACATCAGGCGCCCCAGAAGTGTTGGGGTTTAAATACATGTCACTGCCCCAGGACACAGAATGAGAAAATGAAGCATAAAATATATAAGAAAAAGTCAGAGAGATAGAAGATCAATCTAATACATTTAATGATCTGATTAATAAAAGTTACAGAAAGAAAGAATAATTGGCAGACACAAAAAAAATCAAAAGAATAATGCAAGAGAATTTTGTTGAGCAGAAACATCTGTCTTCAGAGAATAAAAATATATTGATTATTCAGTACAATTAATGTTAGAAAGACCTGATCCCAAGTGCATCATTTTTTAAAGTTTATTTTAATATATGAAATTTATTGTCAAGTTGGTTTCCATACAACACCCAGTGCTCATCCCAAAAGATGCCCTCTTCAATACCCATCACCTACCCTCCCCTCCTTCTGACCCCCCCCCATCAACCCTCAGTTTGTTCTCAGTTTTTAAGAGTCTCTTATTTTTTGGCTCTCTCCCACTCTAACCTCTTTTACATCATTTTGAAACTTTATAAACAGTGAGGAGAAGGAAAAGATCCTTAAAAGCTTCCAGAGAGAATCATGAGATCATCTGTAAAGGAATATTATCAAACTGGTAACAACAGGCTTCTGATAAGCAAAATTCATGACAATGGAGGCAAACAGGAGTTCCTTTGCTTTACTTCTCCCTACCCTAGAATTACACATATCCAATCAACCTATCAGTTAAGTGTGAGAGGAAAATAAAGATATCTTCACACATGCAGGGACACAGAAAATTTGATGCCTCACATTCTCAGGAAGTTACCGAGGATGGATGCTGCAAAAAACCAGAAATCTAGAAGGGGAGAAGAACAAAGGAATTCATTGAAAGTAAGAAACAGTGAACTCAGCCTAATGGACCAATGAAGAAAAGTTCCAGGTGGCAGCAAACAGAAATCAACTAGCTTAGATCTCTGCAGATCACTCCAGAAATAACAAAACAGAACAAAGCCTTGCTTCATCAAATGTTACTTTACTACCCAAGTCTTACCTGACCACCCTACTTAACAGCAAGTCTTGTTATTCTTTTCTCTCTCATCATTTTATTTTTCTTGACAACACACCACCACTTGGCATGAGGATATACTTACTGTGTCCTTGTTTACCGTCTTCTCCATCCCCCCACCCTCACTACAATAGAAGCTCCATGAAAGCAAGGACTTTGTTTTACTTACTGTTGAGATGCTGGCACCTACAATGGATGCTTGCTAAGTATTTATTGAATGCGCAAAAGGAAAGACTAAGACATCTGGGAAATGTAAAAAAAAAAAAAAAGGAGAATCTGTTCAAATTTGACACCAGAAAAATTCACCTTGGGTGTCATAGGATTCATGTCACTAAATCTGTGGAGAAGAAAATATAATTGCTGCAAACTCCTTGACTATGAAATGAACACTATTTACATAGCCATAATGTTATAAATGATGATGGATAGTCTTCATTAGGATCCATCCATAGACAAACAACAAAAGGCTTTCTTATGGGTAAAAACAGAATCTAAATGAAAGCCACCTAGACAATGTAAAAGTCAGGATAGACTGAGAGACATGTTCATAAAGCAGGTGAGAAGGAGAGGTGGAGGCGAGTATGGGAAGGTTAATGTCATTGCATTAAAAGTGGAGAAGAAAGAGCTACTGCTGGATAATAAAGGAGGGTAAAAAACTGAAATTGCAAAGATGACCAATGGAGAAACTGAGAATAAATGTTTTAAATAGTTTGCATGTTTGAGGAGAGAAAAGTGAGAAGTGGTGTAAATGCATTAAATTCTTATCCATCGCAGCCAAAGGTAAGAGACAGTGTTTTAAGTAGTTAAGCAAAAAATGTCAGTTTGAGTGTTCTATGGAGAGGGTGAGGGGAGAGGTATATCAGGAGGACAAAACTGCAAATGATCATATATGGAGCCCCTCAAAAGCAGAACTGGGAGTGAAGAGAGAGTGGGGTGAGGGACATGTTGTTTTCCATTATTATTTTCCCCTGTCTGTGTTTGAAACACTATGATTGTATTATTAAACATTAAAACAAACTTTATTTTAAAGCAGTTGTCTATAAGGAGAGAATGATGTGATAGAAAACATACAGGTGGTCCATTTAGGATCATAATGTTTGAGTGAATCTGTTGCTAACTTTCTAGGTGGCTGTATTATTTAACGATATGAAGCCAGTTTCCTTTTCTCAGCTGGAAAAGACCCAGAACTTTTACCACCTCCCTGATTTTCTGTGATTTCTATGAATATTTTTCTCCCTTGACTTTGGAAAGCTACATAGCACATGAGCATGATTTGGGAATATGCGCATACACACGTGCGCACACACACACACACACACACACACACACACACAAACACAAATGCAGCCCTTTGGTAATTGCAAAGAAAGACGTGCTCATTTTTGGATACTACCTTTATAGCTGCAAGAAGTATATGAGGACAACACTTTTGGCAAAAAAATGTGTTGTTATGTTATTATTGTTGTTTTAATAAAACCACTCAAGATCGTTCATTATTTTTTATCTTTCAGAAGTGCTATTCTTCATTATTTGGAGGTGAAAATACAAATCCAATAGCTGAGGCTAATTTAAGACTAAAACTTTGATAAGTATATTTGCTTATTTTTTTAAGCGAAAAATGTCTTGGTTTTTGTACTACCATACACATAATATTCTACATTTGGCCCTCAAAGAAAAAGAGAAGCCTATTTTATTAGGGATCATAACCCAGAAAGGCAATACTTACCTACGCATACCTGATGACAATTAAGAATTGAATTAAGGATTATATCATGTAAAAGGATCAAAATTTAATGTATATCTAAGTATTTCCAATTGCTTCCTGGCTTCTGTATTTAAATGCTTGTTTTTCTGTCAGTCCTGTAAGTTGGAGATAAGCATTGTGAAAAATTTTTTTTCTTTTTGGGGAGGGGGAACGAGGCTTTCTTCCAAATGGCTTTGTAGCCGAGACCCTTTCCACATCCAACACCACCGCAGTGTAGAGGCTTTCCCTGTGTGTTGGATATCTAAAATTACACACAAATACTTTCTTACCTTTCACACTCCACATCAACTCTGAAAATGAATGCAGTGTATTGAAGTGTTAGATCCAAGCAACCAGTATAGCAAAGCAGTATGATGGAACAATGTGTCCTGAAAAGAAGGAAACTATTTGAATTAATCAAGCTAAACATGTAATTTAATTAGTGCCAGAAATTACTGTGGGCTCAGTGGTGCTCAGTTGTCAGCAGATTCCCTTTCTTTCTGACCCTGCAATCCATAAGGTAATTACAGAACAAATATACTGTTTATTGTAAAAAATACGTGTTGTTATGTCTACCATCTCAATGGCTTGAATGGACTCCATAATCCTGAGATCATGAGCTACTTTCAGAGACATATCACAAGTAAAATACTTAAGGGGAACAAGATTTTGGTAATTACTTTTGAGATCTAAATGTAGAACTTGTCAGAAGAAAAGCAGACGAATCTCTCCTATAGGTTTTCAGAACTCCTAGTATCTTCATTATCAGTTCTAGGCAGTGTTCATATTTGAGACATTTGATCAGCAAATGAGACATTTTGAATTTATAAGGATATTGCAGAACTTTCCACGTTCCAAATGGTTGTATTTGAGATATTTATTATTTGACTGCTCATTTAATAGCACTTTATAGACAGTGTAATACATCATATGGGTAGAAGTACATTGAACATTTAAATGCTTATAAATGAAAAGTCACTATTATTATACTATTACAGTGTTAAGAATTATGTTCACATGAACAAATAAAATACTCATAAATATGACCCAGTGATGGGTGTCATTTAAAAAAGTAATGATAGGCCTGGTGGCAAACTTGCCATTCCCCAAATTAAAACCAGAGGTGGTGATTTAAGAATGCCTTTAGTTTATTTGAACTGATTTACTGATTGAAAAGGCCATGCAGGTTTTTCACACAGAGACATGCTAAGATGGCCCTTTCATTAATTTTGCAGCTACTTTGGAAAGAGCTTGTCACTCTTGGAGTATTGTCTGTTATACCACCCATATTAGACAATGGCTGTGGTGGGAAGAGTTATGTGAGAAACCCTACAAACTTCATATCCAAAGAAGGTAGTAGCTCTTTTAAGTTGTTGCAAGTTAGTAAATATTGCCTGGCACCATTTTTGAGTGCCTGAATTGGATGGATACCTGCTTTATGGCTTTGCCACATATTCCATTCCTTTTTTTAAAAAAAATAATTAGTTTTTATTATTTATTGTTTTTGAGAGAGAGAGAGAGAGAGAGAGAGAGAGAGGGAGAGCACACAAGTGAAGGAGAGGGAAGGAGAGAAAATCTTAAGCAGGCTGTGTGCTCAGTGCAGAGCCCAACTTAGGGCTTGATCCCACAGCCTGGGATCATGACCTGAGTTGGACAGTCAACCGACTGAGCCACCTAGGTGCCCCAACTCATATACCATTCTTTTTGCTTATCTCTTTTTAGCAAAATAGATTATTAAGGGTGACATAATAATGGAAAATCACATTATCCCTTAAAACTATTTTTAGGGGGACATACACAATGACATTATAATCATATGATGGTCTCATCTTCCTCCCCATTCTACTGGGAATACTCAGTTCAGGTGGGCTGGGTGGCAGCAGTGTCAAAGCTCATGGGGGTTGGACACCCATGAGTGTGGCCTGAAGTGCTGAGTCTGGAAAATGACAGAATCTGCTGTGGAAAGAAGCAAAAGCGGTTACTGTTCCCTGAGAAAGTGGATAGCAGGGGGGTGGGGGTTAGCGTTTGGTCACTTGATTGTCACCCACGTAAGTTTTCTTCCATCCAGTAAAGATAAGGATTTTCCCACAGGGCTTAAAATGTGAAAATATTGTTTACTTACATTTTATTATTTCTGGAATATGATGTCTCTTTGTATTCATAATTAGATTAGAACTCTTTGTCATCTTGGATATTTTGGGGGGCAGGAGAGGTGACATGGAGTCAGGAGAAGCTCGAGTTTTCCTTGTTGCAGATCACAAATATGATAGTCTATTTTTCCCTGTTTATTTATAAAATCCACTGTTAAGGCTGGGTGGAAATCTAAGACTCTCCCCGTCGCCAAGGCCTTTATAGACTCTCAGGAAAGGGGGGGGGAATGTTGAGAATACCTTTAGGACTAACATATGAAAGTAATTTGAATTGCATTTAGTCACTGTAGAAATTTAGTGCTTGAGGTTGTTTCCTTAGTCAGAATTAATACTGCTGAAAACTATACATAGCTGAATAACATATACTTTCCTGAAAAATCCAAAGATGGAATATTCATTAAGATTAAATGTCTGTCAGTTTTTTAATGAAGAGACAATACGCATCATCATTTATTTTTGTAACATTTAAAAGTGAAATAGGCAGAACAATGTGAATGTACTCAGCCCTACTGAACTGTATCCTTAACAATGGCTAGGATGATAAACACTGTTTTCTGTATTTTACCACAACCTTAAAAAAAAACAACAAAAAACCAAATACTTCTCTATTAACAAAAAAACATCCTGGGTCTCTCTTGGGGCAACATTTCGAAGGGTTCTAGTTGAAGACTAAACTCAAAGACACAAACTCCTGCTTTAGAGTCATAGAAAGCAACAGCTGAAATGCAGTTTTGGAAGTCAGGGAGTCCACCTTCTCTTTTCATAGACTAGAAGAATGTAGCTCAGACAGGTAGAATGACTGGTCCAAGATCATACAGATCAAAGAAGAGAAGGTAAGTAGATACCCGGTCAGCACACTCCCAGTCCTGGCTCTTTCTGCTGCACTGTTCTGTCTTGGTCAGTAAATCAGCATTGGCCCCTCTTCTTTAACACCATATACTTTGTGTGTGGGTTCACTCAATACTGTCAATTTGATCATCTGTATTTTTTTCTATTTTCTACTTCTCCATCTTTTCCCACTCTTCCCAATAACTTCCTTTATGTTACAGTTTTGCAAATACTTTCTATTTCCTTTCCTTTTCACCAAATTTAGGAAGCTAGGCTTTATACAATGGCATGCTAATTTTTTTCTGGGATAGGCAAAACAAAAGCAAAACAATTTTTTTCTTGTTATCATTGGCATAAAATACATTAGAGATATAGGCTATAGTTTTATAACAAACTTTCACAGATATCTTTTTAAGTTTATTTAGAGAGAAAGAGCATGAGCAGGGGAGGGGCAGAGAGAGAGAGGGAGAGAGGGACAATCCCAAGCAGGCCGCACACTGTCAGTGCAGAGCCCAGCGCAGAACTCCATCTCTTGAACTGTAGATCGTGACCTGAGCCAAAACCAGGAGTATTATACTTAACTGATTGAGCCACACAGGTGCCCCTGTTTTCTATTTGATCCTTTAAGGGTAGATAACTTTAGAATGTAAGTCCCCTGAGGGAGGAACCTCGGCTGATTTTGTTTTCATTGCTGTGCCCTGGTACCTAAAATAGTGCCTGACACATAGTCATTGTTCAGTAACGATTTGGTGAATCAATAAATTAGTATCCCTCTCATTTTAGAAATGAGTATTTGCTCAATTAACATATATGTTAGTAGTAGAGGCTGGACTCAAGTCCAGTGCTCCAGGTTCCAAACCCCGTGCACCTTGCAAATCAAGATAGTTAGATTTACAAACCACAAAGAGATGAGGTGAAAGCAAAATAAGCATAGGAAACCACTAGGAGTATTGGAGAAAAGACCTAAGAACATTGCATCTGAGGTCACAACTTCATAGAGACCCAAGAAGAGGGTTAGTATGGATAGACACAAGGAAATTGACAGTGCACTGGGGACGTGGGATATGGAGAACTCAGGTTACAGGAAATCAAGATTCGGTTTGCATATATGTGCCACTGAACTGGATTCAGTACGTTGGAGGAGAGGATTTTGATTCCTTTCTTCTCTTTACCCCTCCCTGTATGCTTCCCTTCACAGAAAGAGTGAAGACACCCAGTCCTAATTTCAGCCATAAATGATGCCTAAACAAACACATAAAACAAGAAACAAACAAAAGCCCTCTATATGGCTACAAAATATTTATTTATGAGGCTGCTACATCAATAACACTAATTATACTGTAATTGCCAAGAACTGAAATTAATGTGATTTTGTGGAAATCCACAATCAATCTCAGGCCTAATTTCTGTGAATGAATGCACTCTGAACAAAATTTCAGTTTAGAGAGCATATTTCATTCTTAGAGTACTTGGCAAAATGACATTGGGGAGGAGAATTGTAAGATGTAATAGTATACTTCAGTCCTAAACTATAAAGGCAATAAAGTCAGTCCGTTCAGTACTGCCTGATTATAAGGCAGCTCCTTAATGGTTGCACAGTGAAACTGGTTCTGTGAATTATCAGACCTTACCTCTAGCCATGAGAAAATTCTCAAGATAGCAGACTGAAAAGTTCAGTGATCGCAGCATCATAATAATATTTCCCCAGCCATACATAGAGGTATAGTAAAATTGAATTATTTTCTGTTTAGATAGCAGGTGTAAATGAGAGAGACAAAAGGCCTTTCTCCAGAGCTGCTTCAGCATATGGAAACGAAAATGTATTTTGCACAGTTCCCAATGTGAACATTATGTTCTCTACTTTGTGGTTAATTGTGAGCAACACTGTGGTCCTGCTTAAGGTTTTAAAAATCCATCTCACTTTCATTTTGTGATTGTGTCTTACCTGGAGTGTTGTTCTGATACTATGGACTGGAATGGAGCTAGACCTCTTGTTTGTATTTCAGAGACTAAACAAGAGCTGCTGAAAATAAGGGACCATATTCTAAACATTCAATTTTAGCATGGAAAACACTGTTTACACGGTCCACAGTAATGGCAGCTGTTTCAGCTATTTAAATAGTATAATTACACATTTCATTCCAGAGTATAACAGTAACAGTTAGTTTACTAGTAAATCTCAAATTGAACGTACCCGTTCCTATATAAACATGTACAGGTAACCTATCAATAGTTACTGCCAATTATATCTGAACTATAATTTGGTCTTATTGGAGCTGCAGTGCCTGAAAAGAATACTTTCCTTGGGAATGTTGAACCTTCCTCTATCCCCCCAAATGATAAAAAAAAAAAAAATACAGTTGTCAGCATAATGTCTTGACATTCATGATGCCAGCCTGTCTTTACTGGTGTCAGATGTGAAAATAAATAGATATTAAACTGTCAGTCAATGAAATTGCAAAGTCAAGAACAGCTCTAGCTGTGATCCTGTGTGTTCTATTTGATGGACACAGGTGTTTAAGTGTTATGAATTCAACAGGGCCAGGGAACAAGAGAAACATTTTCCAGCAGTTTTCTATTTGCTAAAACATCTGAGATGAACTTTCCTGCATCTCAGGACTTCAGTGGAATCTCAGAGG
Source organism: Felis catus (assembly GCF_018350175.1). Classification (NCBI taxonomy): domain Eukaryota; kingdom Metazoa; phylum Chordata; class Mammalia; order Carnivora; family Felidae; genus Felis; species Felis catus. Next base: position 81,732,287 of record NC_058375.1, on the reverse strand, counting down.
TTTGAAAAAGTGCCAAGAATTCCCCCACTGTTTTCAGTGCTAAAATGTGAAAAGTTGGCCCCAATTCCTGAAGGTACATTCTGTTATCATCTATGCATGCAAGGTCTCCAAAGCCAAGTGAAGGGCAGCTCCATTGGCCTTGAATGCACATTTGAGACAGACACCAGACATCCACCTAGTTTATTTATTATTCATAAGACACTTAAAGCCAATCATCTGTCACTAATAAACATTAACACTATTAAAAATTAACAGTCATCTTAGAGTATAATGAGACCAACTCTTCCTTCTGCTTGATAAGAGCTGGAGCAAAGCACATAATATTCAGTTATAACACTTGTAACTTTAGCTGTTGTTATTATCGCTGTTATTATTAGTAATAATATTATGGCATTGGCTTATATGAGAGATTTCATCCTCTTGATGATACAGATGTGTCATGTTTCAATAAGTGGCATTAAATTTGTATCACAACAAGTATCCTTAAATTCTCTTACCAGAGAATGATACTTCATAATGACATCATAAACAAAACCCTGTACTTGAATACTAACTAGCGGTATGAAGAAAGAACTGATCTTGTTGTTCTAGGACTCTTATACTACATCATTGGTCAGGTCACAGAGTAGTGTTCTCAAACATCAAGACTTATAGCAGGTGATTTTTGTGCCAACAGCTAGTTTAAATACCTACAGTGATCAAATCGAAGGCTGATAAAACACTATAGTCCTGTGATAATTTATTAAATTATATGTAGAAAAGCCTAGATTGAGCGTTTCCCTGATAATTCTCTTTCAATCACAATTTTCTTTTGGTGTCTACTTCTTGAAAGGACCTGAGCCAACACTGTTAGAAAAGGCAGGTTAGAAAGATTACTCCAGTAGCTAATTGGAAAATGACATTTGACAGAAACAAATCTTACCAGATGAGATCAAATACCTCATTCTGATTTATGTCTTCAAATCAATATCCATATTGAAGCGTTTCCAAACATGGGGATGGATGGTGCTGGCAGTGACTTGTAACTGAAAGCAAGATGGATGCAGATGATGAGCAGTAGCACCAAAAGAGTTGGGGATGCAACAGCCTTAAAGGCGAGCTTTATTTTCCTGCTTATGGAGTAAAAGACCTGCTGTGTCTCCTTTCATTGAGGTGTTCTGTATTATTTTTCTCATCACCACTTTATCGACAAGGTACTATTTCCTGTTTGCTCTTCCTCATCTTGTCCTTCGTAGTAGATTGCAAAAATGGCCACAGTTCCTTATTTCTACATCCTTTTGAAGTGTGTTCGCCATTCCTCCCATGAGGAGGTAAAGTCCATTTTCTCTCCCCTTAAATCTGACTGCCCTTGAGACTGGCTTTGGCCAGTAGAAGGGGAAAGTGATGTCAAGAGTCCTTTCATGCTTCTCCTCACTCTCTTGGATCCCTTCAGAGCTGCCATGTGAGCAAATCTGGGGCTAGCCTGCTGGGCGCTAAGAGACACGCGGCCCAAGCACCATCATCACCCCAGCTGACAGCCAGGCAACCACCGGAAACTGATTGGCAGAGTAGGTGCAACTGAGTACTGAAAAATCACCCAGCTGAGCCTGGCCTAAATTACTGTCCCACAGAATTGTGAGTTAACTGAATAGTGGTTGTTTTAAATCACAGCAAAAACTAATACTCACTTTTTAACTCATTACAATGTAGTTTTAGTCTCCATCAACCGAATAACTTTGTTATGGTCACTAACTAGTGACTGCTGCGGTCGGTTTTACTGACCTAATTGTAATTCTTGGTTTACAGCCCTTCTCTGCTACACTGTGGTTGACTTCTCTTTTCTTATGAAACAGCAGGGAAGCTTTCTTTCTGCTTCTCTGTTGACTGATCTAGTTGTTTCTTCTGGTTGCCCCTTATATGTTGGGGTGCTTTTGGGATCTGGCCTTAATCGTTTTATCTATATATGCTGTGCTTGGGTGATTTCATTCATTTGAATATTCTAAACTTGTGTGTACTCTGACATCTAAATGTGCAACAATTGACCCTGTCAGATACATGGGCTAGCCCAACTGGGATATTTAGTAAGTGCCTGGAACTTAAAATGAGTTTGAAGTTTAAATCATAATTCACTTTCTCTCCAAATGTTTTGTGACTCTAATAGTCATACATTTCCAATTGAGGTATCTCAGAGTAGTCCTTGTTCCCTGAATGTTCCTTTTGAGGTTGAAACTTTCATCTTTCCTTAGCTTATGACCACAAAACATTAGCTCACGCTACTGCAAAAGTCTACCCTCTCTTTGTTGCTAGTCTTTTCCCAGTATTACCAGAGTTACATTCCCAAAGAAAATGTCATTACCCTCCATATGGCCCCCGCTATAGTTAAAATCTGAACACTTTATGTCTTTTAGAAGCAGAAACACCAGCTTTAAAGTCTTAGCCTTCCAACTTAACAGGTCTCTGACCTTGGTTAACGTTGTAGCTTCTCTGAACTTCAATTTCTCTATATGTATAATGTACTTTCAAGTCATTCTTACCACTGAAAGACATACTTTATGTAAGGCTCTTATTAGAAGAATGGCATACAGTGAATATTTATGTTTCACCTAAATTTCACAGTCTGCCTCTAAGTTGCTTCCCTAACATCATTTCTTGCTACCCCTCCCATCTATATTTTTCCTTTATTCCCGGCCTTGAAATATCTAATGTTTCAGCCACACTTAGTTTACATCAGTTCCTAAGTAGTCTACCATATTTTATTGATTCTAAGATAGTATTACCACTAATATGAGGATGTACCTTAAAATTAGTGACATATGACAATTTAATTGGTAGCTTTATTTGTTTTATTTGGTAGCTCTTCCATGGAGTATTTGATTAAGTGAAATATGATATTCGCTTCCTGATTCCTTGCCTTTGTTTATTTTACCTAGAATAATGTTCTTTCCTTAACTTCTAGATAAACTGTTAGAAGTTTCTGACTTGCATAGACATTTCTTTCCACTCAGTTTTCCATGTTTCTACAGCCCACTTTTTGTAACTGTCTATTGGCTTAGAGTTAACTGTTCAGGTAGAGGGAACACAGTCCATACAAGACCAAACTGAATTCTAACACTACTTGCACATTCTGGAGGTTCCCCAAAACACCAGGAGTTTAATAATTCTCCAGGAATACTCACAGAACTCACTGAAAGCTGTTACGCTTGTTGTTATGGTTTATTACAGAGAAAGGATGCAAATTAGAATTAAAGGAAAAAGCACATAGGACAGAATCCAGGAAAATATCGAAAACAGAGCTTCCTTTGTCCTCTGCCCTTGGAGTAAGAACACCTAACTTTTCTGATATCAATGTATGACAATACGCATGGAATATTACCAATCTAGGAAGTTCCCCTGAGCTCCAGAGTCCTGTTTTATTTTGTTTTGTTTTGTTTTGTTTTATTTTTTGTGTGTGAGTGTGTGTGTGTGTGTGTGTGTGTGTTTTCCCAGAGTCCAGAGTTTTTGTTGTTGCTCTATCACCCAGTTTGATTGATTAATTAATTGATTGATTGCCAGTATGGTGGATCTCCAAGTGACCCAAAGCTCCCACATTAAACCACACAATTGTTGGTTTTTCTGGCATAATCAGTCTCTACCTGAAACCATACTACAGCATGACCTCAGGCAAACAAAGACACTCCTATCAAATATGACATTCCAAAGGCTTAGAGATCGCCTCCCAGAAGCCTCTATATAGATAAGGTTAAATTCTTTACTACACACTATAATATACATACTTATTTTTCTTATCTAAAAAGTAGGTGAAATTAGGGCACCTGGGTGTCTTAGTCAGTGAAACGTCTGACTCTTGATTTCAGCTCAAGTCATGATGTCACTGTCATGAGATCAGGGCCCGTGTTGGGCTCCACACTGAGCATGGAGTCTCCTTAAGTTTCTCTTCCTGCCTCTCTCTTCTCTCCCTCTGCCCCTCCCCTTCTCTCTCTCTCTTTCTCAAAAAAATAAATAAAACGTAGGTGAAATTATATGAATATTGTAAGACTATTCTAAGGATGAATTGGACAATATATATAGAATATATATATGGAATATTTATAGTAATATCTGACCATTGTAATCATTTAATAGACAGTGGCAATTATAGGATTATTATCATTTTTCTTTTAATATCCACACAGATTATAACTAACATCCTAATTCTTTTATTAGGAAAGAGAGCAAAAAAGTAACAAAGGAAAAAAAATAAGTTTATATAGCTCAGAGACTGAATCAAATTTCATTAAATATCATATTTCAGTCATATATAATTTATATTAATTCCTTGAGCTAACAACTTTATGTTTGAGATTATTATTTCTAAAATAGGAGATCTATGGTTATTAGAATATTGACAATACTGTGTGAAGAAAACGATAACTAATAGCCATCTTCATTAAAGAAAATTAGCCTTTTAATTTAATTAAATTAATCCAAGAACATCTACAAAAGAAAACAAGTTTCAGGATTAGTGATTGGATATGGAAAACTAAATCCCAGATTCAGGGCAAGCTTATAAATGATCTCCTCCATCTCTCTCAAAGGAAAAACTTTTTGAACATCTACATAAATATCATCTCCAACTCTGCTTGAATACTTTCAGTCTAAGCAAGAAAAAACAGCCTTGTCTCAAGATGGGTTTGATTTAAAATATTATTTAAAAAAAATGTCTCCTAGACTTTCAACTCTATCAAAATTATCCCCACAAATGCATGATAAAATAGAACCATCATCCTTATAAAAGCTAAGTTCTTCAGAAAACTGGGAAAACCTCTAGCGACAAGAAATGAAGCAGAAAACAAACCAAAAAGAGCTGAAAGCAAATGAATTGATTCTGAAACTATGCCATGAGAGCCTTTCCATTGGGACATGTACACATTTGTGGACTAATATGAGTGGAAATAGGAGACTAGATTATGGACCTATTCAAGGTGAAGAATGGGAATTGAGACCCACCCAAAAATGCAGGTCTTAGGAGGACACTTAAAGAAAAAAAAATGGAGAAATTTGGAGGGATGGATAGGGAAATCTACTAACGGCACAGAGCATGTGTAAAGAAACTTGAAACTTGCTCATTTTCACCTAGGATCTAGATAGAATGTCTCCTCTGAGATTTTTACCTATGGATGTACCCTTTCTAAGATTTGGAATTTAAGTTTAGTCTGTGCCTGGGAGTTTAAAATTCCCCAAATTAAATTAAAATAGGAAAAAGTAATGCAAAATTACTTCTGACTGATGATCCCTTTGTGGCATCTGTAATACATACATTCAAATTCACTTGGGAGACATGCATTCCAACCAGACTACACAGGACTCCCACACATAAATATAACCTCACAATTCAACATCATAAACAAAGAAGGAAATAATTCACAATGAGGGAGAGTCAGCAGGCATATCAAACATTAGTTTGATCCTTATGAACTTTAGATATAAAACTAAGAAATTATAAGTACATTTAAAGTTTATTAAAATGTAGAAGAAGGGCTTACAAAATCAAAAATACAATAACATGTGATTTAAAAGGAATAGGAAGCAGATATGAAAAAGATTCAAATAGAATATTTATAAAAGAGAAATATAGTCAGTGAAATTAAGAATTCATTTGGGGAATTGAAGGGCATTTTACACAGCATTTTACAAACTGCTAAAGAGAGAGTGAGAAGAGAAATGGAAAATAGATGTTATGAAAATTATTTTAATCATATAAAGTAACATCCATAGGTTCTGGGGATTAGGACATGGATCCCTATGGGGGCCATTAATCAACCTACCATAAGAGGTTGTGTCTAAGAATTTTTCAGATTTAATAAAATATGATGAACATCATATAATACTTTTTTACATACAGCCCAACTTTATTTTTGCTTTTAATATAATACATATAATATAATATAATATAATATAATATAATATAATGTAATATAGAACATTAATATCAGAGTAGAACTAAATAAATAACTAAATAAACTAATGAATGAGTGAATAAATCCACATACAGATACATCATAGCAGAATTGCAACATACCAAATAAAAAGCAACAATAGTCTGGGGTGCCTGCGTGGCTCAGTCAGTTAAGTGTTGGCTCTTGATTTCTGCTCAGGTCATGATCTCGCGGTGGGTGAATTTGAGCCCTGTGTCGGGCTCCACACTGACAGTACAGAGAATGCTGGGGATTCTCTCTCTCTGCCCCTCCCCACTGGTGCAGAGTTAAGGAATTCTTTGACTTTGACTGCCATCAAGCTGCGTGCACTCAAGGTTTAATACTATACAGTATACATTACTGTAATTTCTCATAGGAGATAAAGACGAAAGAAACATAACTATACCAATAGATACAGAAAATCCAGGTGTACATTAATGATAAAATAAAACCATAATGGGGGCGCCTGGGTGGCGCAGTCGGTTGAGCGTCCGACTTCGGCCAGGTCACGATCTCGCGGTCCATGAGTTCGAGCCCCGCGTCGGGCTCTGGGCTGATGGCTCGGAGCCTGGAGCCTGTTTCCGATTCTGTGTTTCCCTCTCTCTCTGCCCCTCCCCCGTTCATGCTCTGTCTCTCTCTGTCCCAAAAATAAATAAAAAACGTTGAAAAAAAAAACTTAAAAAAAAATAAAACCATAATCAAAATAGGAGTAGAAAGAAAATTCCTTACTTTCTCGCTCCTTCTCTCTCTCAGAATAAACTTTTGAAAAAAGCAACAGTAGTCAAAAGGTGTTAGAATAATAATTTTAAGGTTCTGAGAGAATAGTAACTGTAAATATAAACTTTGCATGATTAAATTCTCATTTAAGACTTAGTGTAACTTAAAACATTCTTCACAAAGATTGTTAGATACATCATTTATCCATCCTTACAGAAAGAGATTCTAAAAGAAGTACTTGAGGAAGAAGAAACTGGAAAGGAAGGAGATGCAAGTAGTAAGCAAATTAGTAAAACGTGAAGTATAGCTAAATAATTTTGATGGCATAAATTAGTAATTGTAATCACTTCATTGTGGTAATGAAATATTGAACAACAATACATGTAATACTAAAGGAATTTTAAGTTAAGGCATGAAGTCCTTTGATTGTTGAGAGTAGGTAAGGATTATGATTAGATTTAGAAAAGGTATTCATTAAGGTGTGTTAAAATTTGAAGGCTAATTACTAAAAGGATAGAAATGAAACATATTTCTAAATCAGTAAAGGAGGAAGGTAAAAGCATAAATCCACAATAGCTATAATCGATAAAGGAAGAAAATAACCTCATTTCCTACCAAAAGACGTGATAAATAGGAAGCAAAATATGGTGATGGAACCGTCTCTAAATATGTCAGTAAACAAACAATATAAATAAACTAAATCTAACACTTGAAAAAGAGACTTTTCAGATCTTTAAAAAAAATATCTTCCTGTTATTTGCATAAGGCACACTTAAACATACAGACACAAAAAGGTAAAAGTAAAGAGATGGAAAAAAATGCAATAAGCATATTCCAATGAAAATGAAAACTGTGGTTGATCTATTATCAAATAGAATCAAAGACATTATTAGGGATAAAAAGGGTCAGCACATAATGAAAAATGAACAATTCACCAAGAAAATATAGAAATTCCACACTTTTCAGTACCTAATAAGATAGCTTCAGAATATATTAGTAAACAAACTGAGAGAATTATAAGGAGCAATTGATTAATATACAGTCATATTGGCTTAGTTGAACAAAACACTGTGAACAATTAGTAGATTACACAGAAAATATATATTTGTAAGTGTATGAAAATCTGAACAATCTAGTTACCTAAGCTTATTCTAATAGATTTATATATAACCCTGAGCATTATTCTGAAGCACAAAGAGAACATTTATAAAAATGACAACAAGTTTAAAGCATATCTCACTGACAGCAAACAATCAATAAGATATAGGCCATGTTTTCTAATGAAAATACAATTGAATCATTGCATTGTCATTGAAATCAACAACAAAAAGAACAACAGAGTCATTGCATCATTATTTAAATCATTAACAATTAATACAAAAACCATTCCGTGGACATTCAAACACAAATGTTTAACTCATGGGTCAAAAAATTATAATAAATTCTTACCTATTTTAAAATTGAAAATGAGAAGCTTACATATCAAACTTGAGGGATAATACCAACATGATTTAGAGGGAGATTTTTATCATTAAATATTTGTCAGAAAAGAAGAAAACTAACAATTATGAGTTGAGTCAACAATTTAAAGAATTGAAAAAATAAGTTAAACCATGTAAGTATAATAAAGGAAGTAGTTTAACAGTAGAAAATATAGAAGTAGAAAAAGCAAGAATAGAAGAGGGAACAAACAAAAATTGTTGGCTGTAAGGCAAAACACACATGCACACACACACGCACACACATTAAAATAAGCTACATTCTTATGGTTCTGATTAAAGGTAAAGAAAAAGACAGAAGAATACAATGAAGAATGGCAAAGAAAACAACTACAGGTAGAGATTAAAAAAAATTATAGTAGGGGTACCTGAGTAGCTCAGTTGGTTGGGTGTCTGACTTTGGCTCAGGTCATTATCTCACAGTGTGAAATCAAGCCCTATGTTGCACTCTCCTCTGCCGGTGTGGAGCCTACTTGGAATTCTCTCTCGCTCTCTCTCTCGCTCTCTCTGCCCCTCCCTTCTCACATGTGTGCACTCTCTCTCAAAATAAATAAAAATAAATAAATAAATAAGCAAAAAAATTATGGTATAATACAAAGTAAACTTTAAATTTGAAATACTTAAACATTTGTTTATAAATAAATTTGTAAATTAGAAAGTTAATGGAAACAGCTTCCCAAAAGAATATAATTTAACAAAACTGACTTGCCAATAAATTAAAGATATGAATAGATCTGTAATTATTAAGTAAATTTATTCACTACTTAAAAATAACCCTGTCTATATATCCACAAATTACAGACCTAGGCAGTTTAAAATAATTCTGCCAGTGCTTTAAATATAGATAATCCCAATTTTATGTGAAATTCTCCAAAAACTGAAGAAAGAAGAAAAATTACTCAACTATTTCAGAAAGGCTATTAGAGGAAAAGGAAATTATTGACTGCCATCAAGTTGCATGTACTCAAGGTTTAATATTCTACAGTATACATAAATGTAATTTCTCACAGCAGATAAAGATGAAAGACACATAACTATACCAATAGATACAGAAAAATCCAGGTGTACATTAATGATAAAATAAAACAATAATCAAAATAGAATTACAAGGAAAATTCCTTAACCTAATAAAGTATTGTTGGGGTGGAAGACCTTCCTCTGTGCTGTGGTCCTTCTAGCTGGACTTCGAATCAAATTGACATGAGGCAGATTAACAGGAGAAAATCAAATGTAATAGGCATTATGTATGGGGAATCTACACACAGACATGAGATTCCAAAAACAGTGAGGAAACATGAAGCTTATATGAGCTAAGCAGAAGACGTAGGGTTTGAGGATGCAAAGGACAGAAAACTCGTTAGCAAGAAGGTAAAAGGAGATGTTTGAAAAAACAAGATTGTTCTACTATGCAGATGAGTTCCTTAGGTAAAAGGGGGTCCATTAATATTTCTCTTGTAGGCTCTCCTTTCCAATGTAAATTAGGCAGTTACGGGGGAGGCAGAAAGCTTTTCCTGCATCTGCTAGGCTTTTATTACTTTTAATTTGAGATAGTCTTTTTTTTTTAATGTTTATTTATTTTTGAGACAGAGAGAGACACAGCATGAGCAGGGAAGGGGCAGAGAGAGAGGGAGACAGAATGTGAAGCAGGCTCCAGGCTCTGAGCTGTCAGCACAGAGCCCAACGCGGGGCTCGAACTCACAAACGTGTGAGATTGTGACCTGAGCCGAAGTCGGACGCTTAACTGACTGAGCCACCCAGGGGCCCCTAACTTGAGATAGTCTTTATGCCGAAGTGGTACATTTTAGGGTGTCTCATCCTGCACCCCCTTCAGCAGTATTTACTAAAGCTGTAGCAAATATTACACATAATTAGAACTTTTTTATTTTTGAAGTCAGGATCAAGATGGGTGCTACTATGACTGCTTCTAATTCATAGTGTCCTCAAGGGCCTAGCTAATGCAAGGAATTAAGAAAAAGAAATAAAATATGTACAGATAGAAAAAAAAATCAAAATCTCGTTTTTCAAGGACAATATGATTGTCTACATAGAGAACCCAAGATAATTTACTAACTATTAGAATCAATAAGAGCATTAAGCAAGTATTCTGGACACAAATTCAATATACAAAAGTGAATTAGAAATGCAATACCAAAATCATCATATAAAGGGGCACAAAAGCTGAATATAGTAACAGATTTCACAAACGATTCTTAACCTTTATGTGGAAAATAATAAAACATAACACAGACCAAACAAATGAGGTGACTTATGTGTTCATGGCTAGAAAGCCTCAATAATATTAAAACATTTAATTTCCCTAGGTTAATATGTTCATTAAATGCAAATCTAGTTTAAAAACAGAATTTTTCATGGAACTTGACACATTTTTTCTAGAATCACATGGAAATGCAAAGGCCAATATTAGCCAAGAAAAGTTTGAGGAAGTACAAGGTGGGAAATTTTGCCATGTCAAGCTTCCAAAATTATTACCATAAAACTAGAATTATAAAACATTGTGGCACTGTCATAGAAAATATTTTTGGAACAAAAGATTGCCTAAAAGCAGGCCCCTAAAACTTACTATAAAAGTAATATAGTCATAAGTAACTACTATATTCCAGATGTAGTAATGTGTAACAGAAGGGATTAACAAAAAAACACATAGGACAACTGATTATGCATCAATTATATCACATAAATTATAAAAGTTAATTCCAAGTAGATTTAAGATCTAAATGTGAAAAGCATAATTTAAAAAGGAAGATAATACTTGATGTATGGAAGTGCTGTGAGTCACTATATTATACACCTAAACTAATATAACACTGTATCTTAACTACCTGGAATTAAAAGAAAAACTTAAAATAAGAAAGAAAGGAAAGAAAGAAAGGGAGGAAGGAAGAAAGAATAAAAATAAAGAGAACCTGTAATTTGCAGTATCATTGATGGGCCTTGAGGGCCTTATGCTAAGAGAAATTAATCAGATAGAAAAATAAAAATACCATTAGATCTGTCCTACATGAGGAATCAAAAACAACAACTCACAGATACACAGAAGTGATTGGTGGTTGCCAGGGGTCAGAGCTTGAGGGTGGGCAAAATGTATGAATACTGGCAAAAGGTACAAACATCCAGTTGTAAAATAAATGAGTCATGGGGATAAAATGTGCAGCCTGTGGGCTGTAGTTAATTGTACTGTATTGCATATTTGAAAGTTACTAAGAGTAAATTCAGATGATCTCATCACACACACAACAAAACATTCTGTCAATTTGTCTGGTAGTTGATGTTAACTAGACCTATTGTAGTGACCATTTCACAATGTATACACATATCAAATCATTATATAGTATACCTGAAACTAATGTTGTATGTCAGTTTTAATCAATAAAAAAGAAGTAAATATTTGGGCGTCAAAAAAAGTAAGATACTACTAGACAAGATCTTAACTTCGGGTAACTACCTGAAGCCATTAAGGTAGAAAAATGATACATTCGATCACATTTGATAAATGATACATTTACCACTTAACTATAAGCTGTTAAAGTAGAAAAATGATACATTTGATCACATCTAAATTAAAAATGTCTATGTATTAAATAATATTGAAAGTATAGCGAAAAACTGGTACTTGGCTTCGACTATTTATCTTAGAACTTCTGTATCTTAACTTCTTGTGTTTTCTTTTACTATCAAGTCAGCAACACAAGTCAGCTAACACATTGTCATTTCAAAGTCTATTCAAAAGTATTTACTGGCCGTGTTCTATGTCCATGGCTTTGTGGCACATAGATGACAGTGCACTAACAAACCTGATTTACATGGCCCTTCACCTTTAGTGGTTGTAATTAACAACCTCAAGGATATGCACATTATTTCTGAAGCTTTAAATTCTTTTTTTAAACACGGCAAGGGAATTTTGATTTCAGACCTGTGAATTTTGGAGCTCAATTTGTGTGTCTTGAGAATGTGATGAGGTATTGCCTAGCTTTTATTTGATGGAAGCATTATTTCATTTAGAATGCCCAATAGCCACATGCTCACTGAACCCACAACAGAACAGCTCTGTCAAATGATTCAAAGTACCTGCACTGTAATTTGCTGTAAGTCTGTCCTTTTCTTTTTAGTGCATTCTCTTGCTTGGTAATATTCTTAATTTAGTGTTTACTTCATTGGGCGTATTCCCAGCTTGAATCATATTTGTTATTCTGAAAGAAACCGTTTATTTCCATCCATGTTTATATTTGTATGGTTAGCTTAAAAAGTCAAGAGAGCATGCGTGGGGACCAACGTAAACATGTTTATGTATATGTTTGTATGACTGTTCTCACTTACCATACATATACATAAACAGCCTTGAAAGAAAACCAATAGATTCTGTTTCTGCTCTCTTCACACCATAAACTTTCCAATATAATCTTGTTTCCCCCAATAGACTTGGTCCTAATTTGTCTTTTCTTTATCTCAAAATTCCTGGGCTGTCAAGCCAAGTTACTCTTAAAAGGACTCTGGGAATTGCAGTCAAGAGAAAGATATATTAAAGTATCATTATTCAAACATAAAAATTTAATAAAAATGTTAACAAGGTTTCCCCAAGGTGGGGGTGTTTATTACTTACTTTTTTTTTTTAACAGCACAATTATGTTTCTACAGATAGAGGTCAGGTATAACTTATAGCACTTGCTATTTAAAGAAAATGTGGGAGAAAGAGAACACTATCCCTCAAACGTTATACACACAACTTTCTTTCCTATGTAATTTTAAACTCTTTTAATTTTCCCCTGGTTTCAAAGGGGAGTTCAGTTGTGAATGATGGCAGTGGCTTTTTCTTTAATTTGTGACATCTAATCTTTACTTTAGGCTTCGCCAGTCACATCTCACTATGTCTCATTGCGTGTGCCCTGACACAATAAATCAGGCCAAGGTGATCCAATATCGTGTGACATTTTTTTAAAAAAAGGATATTAAATGGTGGCAGAAGATACGGCTGAAACACGTCAATGTGGACCCAAGGGGCATTGTTCTTCTCTAACAGTTTGCTTTCTCAGAGTCTGGCTAGAAGAATTATTATTGCCCTTTATATATAAACATCCTTATCCAAATAGTCTTCCTCTTATGCCTAATATATGCATTCCTGTCATATGAAAGCCACTTGCTTAAGCTGCTTTTCTGTCTATTTGTAGTCTGTTCAGGCACACAGTCCTCAGCAGGAGTCCGGCTCCATGATTCATTGCCTCAGATTTCCTACGGAGCTTACATGATGCTCGCTCAGCCCCATACGGTTTTGTATCCATTATAACCAGGGACAAGTAAGCAGGGCTCAGGAGTCTGAGCATCTATCTAAGAATAGCTCCCTGACGCCTTGCTTTACTCACAATAAATGAACAATGAACTCTTTACATGCTAACCTCGTATGGTGTGGAGAAATTATAGGCGCTTACTTGAGTTAAATAAGGGAAGAAGCATTGAGAGCGAAGCTCCTTAAATGAGCAGGTCAATAACTAGTTTACAGAGACCAGGGCACCTGGCTAATGGGAGAATAAAGAATTATGCTTGTCACAGAAAAAGAAAGATGCTGTCCTGGTTTAGTGCTAAATAATTACATTCATTATACTGAGAATAGCTCTGCAAGTGGTCGGTTGCACTAGTTAATTCATTAGCAAAACTAATCGGCAAACAACAAACAACAATTGGGGGTAAATTTAACCAATTTCAATAGGATGTTTGGCAAAACAGGATTTTCTTTATACTGGAAAAGGAAAATTACACTGGAAAACTGCACACATAATTGTATGTATTTTCTTACTTTTGTCCCAAGTTTCAGTATGAAAGATGGAAATCATAGCTAAGGCAGAGAGAGGGCATGGATACAAATGATTCTACCAAGTGATTTCAGATGACCTAAAATATCCCAGAGTTTCAAGTGTTAATCCTAACAATGAGTAGAAAACAGGCTGTAATAGTAAGAAAGGGGTTTTCCATTCTCTTTGCTTTATGAGATTTATGATTGTGTAATTAAATATAACATACATTGTGTGTAATACATAATAACTATAGCACAATTCTCGAGTGTTAATAATATAACTTAGATCTGTATAATCCACAGAAGCTTGGAGTAGTTTTCCCTTTGACCAGACTACTCGAGGAATAAGTGGCTTAACTGTGGTTGATACAAAACTCCAGTGTAATTAATTTGCTCATTTATGCATTCAGTATGCATCATAACTTTAGACAAAAATCCTACAAGAGGAACAGTACTTTGCCTCGGTGGATGGGCGAGGAAAGATTAGATATTACGGGGTACTCAGACTCTCCTTCAAGTAGATGAAGATTTCTAGAAAGAAGATTTTTTTTTCTACTTTCTTTTAGAAAAGAAGAAAGAACTCAAACATGCCATGCTAGGAAGGAAGGTAGGATTGAGGGATAAAATATAAAGGGTCTACTGAGCCTGGTAGCTTTATTTTGTGTCACCACAAAGCAGCACTATTCATTTAGAATTCCAGAAAAAAACAAAAAAACCGAGTTAACTCATCTGTTGAATTCAAGACAAAATCACTGATTTGATCCATTATAGATGCTGTGTTCATCACGGATTTTTACCCAAATAAATAACAAGTCTGTGGCAGAATCTTTGTAGAGTCGAGAAATTCCTCAGTAGGCCCTAGAATCAATAAAATGGGATAACTGCATTTATCAGGGACTTATCCCTGCCAGCCACATGCTGAGAAGAACATTGATATTAAAGGGTTTTTCTTTCAGGCTCTGTATTCTAAAAACTTAAGCGGAATATGTAGGAGGATCAGGGCTTCTAATATTCTCTAGCCCAGGATTTCTGAACCATGATACTACTGACATTGTGGCCCATATAATTCTTTGTTGGGCGGGGGTTTGGGGGAGGAGCTGTCCCACTCACAGTAGGATGGTTAGCAGCATTCCTGGCTTCTACCCACTAAATGCCAGTAGGAACCCCCTCAGGTTGTGACAACCAAAAATGTCTCCAGACATTGCAGAATGTTCCTTGGGTGGCTGTAGTCTTCCCCTTCTTCCTACCCCTCACTCCTCCTTGAGAACCAGTGCTATAGTCCTGCCGCCAATACTCTCCAGCATGCATTCTATAGGTTAGGTTCCCTGGGCTGGGCTCTCCCATATCTCTCTGACTTTGCACAACTTGTTCCATCTAAATTTATGACTTTGTACTTCCTAGCTCACCTCTTCATCCTTCACATTTGAGTTCCTGTCAGCTCCATACTGAGCTGGTGCTCTTCTGCTCTACTCCCACATAAATACCTTTATGAAAGCACTTAGTATCTTCTTAATAGTTATTTTACCTAACTGTTTGTGTTACTACACAGTGTAAACTCCTCACGGGCAGGGAACATATCTTCTATATCCTTAGCTCCTAGGATCCTTCCTGGTGTACTTGGGGACAAATTCAAGGGAAAGAGGAAAAACAAAAATAGTAAGAAGGGAGAAAGTCAAAATGGAAAGTGGCTTATCAAATAATACAGTTAGTGAGTAAGGTTATGGAAAGGCATTTATAGCCAGTATGATATGAAGCACTCAGGTCAATTTAATAATAAGTATATGTTTGGTTATTCTATACATCAAAATCAACTGGGCATGACTGAACTATTTGGGCAAGTTTGATATCTGTGCATTTGCCCTCCCCTTTAATACCTCAGCTAATTCCTAGGGCACCTGGGTGGCTCTGTAGGTTAAGCGTCCAACTTCGGCTCAGGTCATGATCTCACAGTTTGTGGGTTTGAGCCCCGTGTCGGACTCTGCTGACAGTGTGGAGCCTGCTTCTAGTTCTGTGTCTCCCTCTCTGTCTGCCCCTTACCCACTCATTCTCTGTTTCTCTCTCTCAAAACTGACTAAACATTAAAAAATAAAAAAATAAAAAAAACCTCAGCTAATTCCTAAAGCCCCTGGGGAATCTGTTTACCAGGTATTCTCCTTTGATATTCAAAATTACTTTAATTTTGAGTTAGGATCCATAATCTTCATGGAGGTTGATAGTTTTTGCCTTTGTAATGGTAGAAAGTTTTTTTTTTTTTTCACTTAAAATTTTCAGTATGTTTGGTTTGGGGTTTCTTAAGCTTCATAGAATGGTTACGTGTATAACTCATTCTCATTTTGAATATTCCATTGAGAATTCTGTTAGTATCTAAAGCAGGCAATATTACGGTTATTACATCTTCAAAAAATTACTACCTATGAATGGAGTATTTTATAAGAACAAGAGAGAAAGGACGAGAGGGCACATGGGAATACATAGTTAGAAGAACTCAAATTTACTTCGAATTTGATCTCTTTTAGAGCAATTATTCTCACCTAGTTACTCCCAAACTATAGATTAGATCCCATTATCACTTGGTTGTTCTTGCACTGTATTCTTTCAAGAGAACATAATACATTGTGAAGATTTTTCTCTGCTTTCAGGTGACACTTTTCATACATGTTTTAGGGAAGGAAAATGAGAAGAACACTAATGTGGTAGACCATATGATTGTCTCAAATGTCCACTGCCTGCCCCTTGGGATGATTATATATTCTATACCCTATTGATATAATGTCTGGCCAAATTGATTTCTTTGGCCAAGGAAATGTTAGTGGAAGTGAACTGTGATTCCAGCTGAAGGTGTAAGAGCTGTCCTGCGTCTTATCATAAATTTTTCTGTCTCCAAATAAGGCCAGTGTTTCCAAAAGTATGGCTGTTTTGTCACTTGGGTCTCAGAATGAGAAGGCCATAGAGCAGGGATGCTTCCAGTCATTGAAAGACATGTTACATGAGTAGGGAAATTTTGTTGTTGGTGCAAGCCACTGAAATTTTTTT
This sequence comes from Felis catus, assembly GCF_018350175.1. Taxonomy (NCBI): domain Eukaryota; kingdom Metazoa; phylum Chordata; class Mammalia; order Carnivora; family Felidae; genus Felis; species Felis catus. The sequence continues at coordinate 81,715,302 of NC_058375.1, read as the reverse complement.
CCCATTCATATAACAATTATTTTTTGAGTGCCCAGTATGTGCCAAGCACTGTTATAGACATTGGGGAAGTATGACTGAACAAGCAGAGAAAAACCTTGCCCTTATGGAATTTATATTCAACTGGACATAATTTTTTAAAAAGTAAATAATATAGTATGCTAGTAAGAAATAATATCATGGATAAAAATTAATCAGAAAAGAACATGAGTAAAGGGGTAGTAATGATTTCTTTTAAAAATATGGTGGCCGGGGCACCACTGACTCTTGATTTTTGGCTCAGGTCATGATCTCATGGTTCATGAGTTCAAGCCCTGTGTCAGGCTCCAAACTCATAGTGTGGATCCTGCATGGGATTCTCTCTTTCCCTCTCTCTCTGCCCCTCTCCTGCTTGTGTTCTCTCTTTCAAAATATATAAATAAACTTAAATAAGGTGGTCAGAGTAGGTTTTATTTAAAGGTGACTTGTTTTTATTCTTAAATTTATTTCACTTTCTTTCTAATTTTTAATTCAGAGAATTTGAAAAAAACACTCTGATTTAGGGTTGTTTTCACAATATAACTTAGCAAAAGCTGACTGATCTATTTAGATCAAAATGTCCTTTAAAAAATGCAATTATATAGTTTTGAGAAATAGAATTCTCATGTGTTTTCATGTTTAAATAATGACTATGAACTTAAAATATATTAAATTTATACATTGTATATAATATGTGTATTAATATATATTAAGAATTCATCATTAATGAGCTTAAAATATATTAAGAAAATACATATTATATACACTATGTATTAATTAAGACACATCATTAAGAATACATCATTAAGTGATAGAATGGGTTGAAAGAAAGTTGTTTGAGAATGTACCATGTGCAATATTGTGAGAATGAATGGGACAACTAAACATACGGAGGAAGCAAAACAATGAGATCTCACGCTACCCTAAACCTTCCTCTTTCAAATTTTTCTCAAAGGTGAAATGATAAAGGATGGACAACATTACCTAAGATTACATCCTTGAGGTTATGCTCTGAAGAAAAAGAGAAAAGCAGGAGGCATCTTTTCCCAGCACTCCATACAACTTCCCCAGACCATGACTCAGTCACACTAGAGACTGGGGATGGAGAGTATGCAGTTGCTCAGGCTTGTGTAGAGTTGGATGCGTGAAGGCTCGAGGGACAAGCAATAGAAGGGATGACTGCTGAATACCATTGACCAGAGAAGCAAAAAGTTTCAATGAGGGTTATTATTGGAACATAATTGTACACCATCAACATATCAATTGCTAGTATTTTCTGATAACAGTATTTAGAAATACTTAGTTTTTTTTTTTAAGTTTATTTATTTATTTTGAGAGAGAAAGAGCAGGGGAGGAGCAGAGAGAGGGGAGAGAGAGAATCCCAAGCAGGCTCTGCACTTTGGTTGCAGAGCCTCATATGGGGCTCAGACTCGCAGACCGTGCAATCATGACCTGAGCTGAAATCAAGAGTCAGTTGTTTAACCAACTGAGCCACCCAGGCGCCTCCAGACGTACTTAGGAAAAACACATACTGGTAACAAATATGACAAAAAATTTATCCTTAATGTATAAAAATGTATTCAATTCAATGCAAATACTCCACAAAGTAAATGGAAAAAATGCAGTTAACTAAACAATTATGGGGGGGCATACTTTAATTAACAATAAAAGAAATGTACATTTAAATAGTAAGATAGTGTTTTTCTCCCTCATATTAACATGGAATAACCAGTTTCATATTCATGTCCAGTAAGAGTATGAAAGAAACTCAGTGGGTAAATGAAACATACCTATAATGCTTTTGGAAAATGATTTATAGCAAATAAAATTTTCCAAGTATTGTAATTATATTTCTTAGAGTATATCTTAAGGAATAATCTACTTTTTTTTTTTAAATTTTTTTTTCAACATTTATTTATTTTTGGGACAGAGAGAGACAGAGCATGAACGGGGGAGGGGCAGAGAGAGAGGGAGACACAGAATCGGAGACAGGCTCCAGGCTCTGAGCCATCAGCCCAGAGCCTGACGCGGGGCTCGAACTCACGGACCGCGAGATCGTGACCTGGCTGAAGTCGGACGCTTAACCGACTGCGCCACCCAGGCGCCCCAAGGAATAATCTAAAAAAATAACCACAAACTATTAATGGCTCTTTTGTCTATAATAATAAAAAGTTAGATGCGAACTATATGCCCCAGGAGAATGGTTAATCAAGGCTTGTGAAGAAACTTTTATGTCAATTTACCATAAATATTTCCTATATTGAATTAAACTAACATATAGTATTATGCAGAGATCAGTAGAAGTCCATCAAATTTTTTTTCCCTCTCTTTCCAAAGTAATGGAATTAAAGCTGACCATGTGCTTGTGTAGCCACACACTTCTCTGCCTCCCTTAGTGTCTGAAGTCTCTCCAGTAGAATGAACAGGGAAGTGCCTGGTGCCTCACCTTCTTGCCCCTGGATGTAATCATGACCCAACTTGACCAGACCACAACAACGGTACTATAGGAGATGGTGGAGCAGATACTTGGAAGGGACATCCCTTAACGTACCAAGGGATTAAGGTGCTCACCAATCAGGCATGTTGGTCTATTGTAAGAGAAAAACATGATTTAAGCTACTTACTACAGAGGGAGGGGAGTTGTTGCTCTGGGTCTTATTCTATACATGTAGAAATATGGTATCATTATATTACTCATTTATTCAGTTATTTGTTGTTTGTGCCCTCACTGGAAGCAAAGGTGAATGAGAACAGGGACTTGATTTTGTTCACTGTTGTATCCCGGTGTCCAGATTACTGCCTAGAACACAGCGGGTATTCTGTGAATAAATAAAGGAATGACATCATCTGTGTTTATAATATGGCAGATAGATGTTTCAAGGTAGGACATCTTTAAAGGGATATAAGTAATGATTATCTAGAGGATTATGGTTAATTAATTAAGTTTTTTAAGTTTTAAAACTTAAAAAGGAATCGTGGTTGCTCTCTAGTATGAACTCAGAGTTTTCCTTATGTTTACGATGTTTTGTATCTTGTAGATCTCAGTTTCATTGATTTTTAAAAACAAATAGTTTAATTTCCCTGAAAATGGTCAACTATTTTCTAACTCTCCATTACGTACTTGGGGAGAAGCGATCTACTTGCTTTTTAAATTTTAAATACCATCTGGTTAAAAAACAACAAAAACTCCCAAAAAGCAGATGATACAAACCATTCTGAAGATAGAATAGTTGTAATAAGCCTTATCTCATAAAGTTAATTATATTGCATAAAAGTAAGAACAAAATAAATAATCAAATACCTCGAGTGTCATGGTACCAGATGAGGGTTTTATGCATTACCCCATTAAAATGCACCCTCTGAACTACATTCATCATCATTCATCAGCTTGCTGCCCTAACCTGATTCTTCCCCTTCACTTGCTAGTCTGAACCTGTGTGTCACTCTGTGGCTTGTGGGGCAGCGGGCCACAGTGAAACAACACAGGCCCTAGAATCAGGGGAAGATTTGTGCCATCTCTTTCTGGCCCTTTAATTCACTGGGTAATTATCAGGCATAATTATCAATCCCAGGTCTCCTCCCATTCCGCTTTTCCCTCCTTACAAAATTACACTTTTTAAGACTGAAACTTTAGAAAGCAGTGCTTCGAGATAGAAACCTAGGAATCATTCATTTCTTACACCAAATCGACTAAATGACATGTATTTTACCACTTTACATCACTTCTCTTCACTCACTTTTAACTGCCCTCACTAATAGCACTTACTATGTGGTAGCCACTTCTGTTTATGTTAATTCATTTAATATTCATAACCTTAGGAGGCAGATACTATTATTGTTATTATTAACCTCATTTTTCAAGTGAGAGAACTGAGTCACAAAGAAGTTAGATAACTTGCCCAAGGCCACATAGAGAATGGCAAAGCTGGGAATCAGACCTGGGCAGTCTGACTCCAGAGTCTGTGTTCTTAATCATTACTCTTTACTGGACCTATCCTTGTGCAAGCGAAGACCATTTCTTCATCTGCATTGCTGCAGTAGCCATTTAATTGGTCTCTCTGTGTCCACTTTTGCCTCCCTGCAATTCATTCTCCATGCTGCAACCGATATTCTTTTTAAAATTCATCTTCAATCTCATCACGAATTTATTAACATCTTTGCATGGCATCTCAGTTTTTCTCCCTTTTCAAGACGTGTTCGTGAAGGTATAAACACCCCAGCTCTGTTGACTTGAGTCTCATAAAGATAGTCTTGCAGAGAGTAGATGATAATATTAGAGAGGGTGTAGAAAACAGACATAAGTGGGGCATATACAGGGGAAATCTATGTGGTCTCCAAATTGAAGGACCAAGAGCAGGTGTCCAAAGCCATAAATCAGGGAACAGTGGGGATGAGCTTCAAATGGCAGCTGCAAGGACATGGGGAGCATCCCTAGCTAATATCCTGGGACAAAATCTGTTATCCCTTGCTACTTTTTCATATACTTAAGAGGGTCGAAAATACGAGAAGACCAAGAAGGGGTTAGGTTTGAATTCTGGCTCCAAACCATAGAGCAATATAACCTAGAGCAATGTTTCTAAGCTTCAACTTTCCCTTTAACTCATTGGGTAATTATCAGGCATAAATTAGAAAATGTATATTGCCTAGCATGAGATAGATTCTTATTGTAGCTATTAGTGACTAGTTGGGAGAGTATGAGAGGGACAGCTATGGATAAAGGGCCATGAATGATGTGGACAAAGACATCCATATATTTCAAAGTAAAGTCCCAACTTTCAACACAGAGTCTTTACAGTCAGATTTATAACAGTTGGCAGATTTATAAATGATCTCTGGATTCCACAATCAAGCAGTGAGCATATTGGTGTCTTTTGTTTCATTAGCCTTTCAAGAGTTATGGATTTGCCGTTGCCTGAAAGCTAGGTCTAAGCTTTTATGTGGGGATACACTGCTGGCTATTTAGATTTGGTTGTTTTGACTCTTAATTTGATATCTATAAATTTGGTCTATTTCTCAGGCTGCCTTGAGCAGAAATTTCAAGTTCTGATCTTCTCTAGTGCTCAGACGATACCAGTTGAGGACTAACCCTCTATGACTTACATAACTGAAATGTAGAGGGTGGTGGCTAACCTGTGTCCTGAGAATCCTAGGTAGGTGGCCCACATGTTACAACATATGTTATGAGTCCCTGAAAATTTTGGGGCTGTAGAAAGCATAGGTGGGCTTTGATTTTGACTTTTGTCCTAATTTTTTACCCATTCCTTACTATATTACTTTGGGCAAGTAAATTGCCTCCTCTGGCTTTCAATTTTATTCATCTACTAAATGGGGACAATAGCAATGGCCTCGACATATTACTGGGAAGGTTAAGTAATATTTCATGTAGGGCTGTGTTTAAGTCAAATTACTGGAGCCTGCATTCAGCGGACCCCAGAACACTAACATTTGAGGCATAAGCAGCAAGAACAGACTCTGTAGTTATTTGAATTCTGGCTTTTCTCCCTCAGAGCCTCTGTTGGTCCATAGCACAGTCTCTGGGTGCCTTTCTGCCTTACCTAGACCATATCAACTATATGGCTTTGGAGTAACATCTTGTCTCATTTCTCTTTGCTATCTCCACTGCTTTGCATATCTTTCTACAGGAGCCATAGAAAGAATGTTAAATATTGGTATAGTTAATGAATTAACTGTGCCAAATATTACAGATTCCCCACTTTAACTATCCTTCATACCCATATATTTCTCCTGGCTTCATTCCTTCAATGTCCCATCATTGCTTTCTGAATTAAGTCAAACCTCTGAAAATGACTTACAGAAAAGCTTCTTTTTAAAAAAAAAATTTAAGTGTTTATTTATTTTTGAGAGAGAGACAGAGCAGGAGCAGGGGAGGGGAAGAGAGAGAGGGAGACACAGAATCCAAAGCAGGCTCCAGGCTCTGAGCTGTCAGCACAGACCTGACACGGGGCTCAAACTCATGAACCGTGAGATCATGACCTGTGCTGAAGTTGGATGCTTAACTGACTAAGCCACCCAGACACCCCCAGAAAGCTTCTATTAAGACTGTGAGCACAGTGAGGACTGTGTCTTTTTTTTCCCCATTTATTGAGGTATAATTGTCGAATAAAATTACAAGATATTGAAAGTATATACATGAGGATTTGATATATATATACATTGTGAAAGGATTCCAGTGTCCATGTCTTGACACCTCTGTACCCTCACTATCAGGGGACTAGCCACCGGGTAAAAGTTTGTGGAGGTGTTTTGCATAAATCATCGTCATACCGGGGGAATCATTATACGAGGTAATCAGCCTATGAGAATACTTGGTCAGAAAGCCAAGTTCATGACACACTAAGCTTCCACTTGACTCCCATGAAACATTTATAACCGGAGATGGCACTCCATCCTCTCAGCAACTGTCTTAAAAGTAGGGAAACTAGGGAAAAGCTACATGAGGACTAGGGCAAGAATCATCTCTGTGGAGGAATATGATTGAAATACTTCAACATCCACTAGAACTTAACAACAAAAAATATCTAAAAACCTGTCAGAGAATGCAATTCTAAGTCCAGGAGGAGAAAAAAAAAAAAAGAAAAACTTGACATGACCAAATGTATTTTTGTCTCTAAGCATCTGTGTACCAAGCAGCAAACAAATGTCTGGGACAGGGATGGACTGAAACACAGAGGAGCTTAAAAGAGAATCTTCATGAAGGACCCATTTCTACCCGCTTTTCATGTTGGCGTCCAAATGTTTCCCATGATCATATAATGCTGATTTACTTGAAGTTGTCTTTTGACTGGCTGAAAGCATGTCAGGCCTTTTTAGGGTTGCTGGCTCAGATCAGAGCTTCCCTGAAGCAGAGGTCCCATCTGGATAAACTTTTTCACCCAGCACTCAGTGCCACTCACATTTAAATGCAATTAGCACCTTTTGTTAACAATGGGGAAGTCCTCAGGGAAAAGCCCATTGATTTGTCTATAGATGGATCAGATTTTCATGTTGTTCTATATTTAAGAGCTTCTACGGCCCCTCTGCAGAAAATCCATATAGCAGGAGAAAACATTAAGGCCAGAAATAATTATCAGAATGGATAGTAAGGAATAGATATTAGAAACATATATTTAAGCTTCTTCCCAAGGCTAAGCTTGTAAATTAATTATAGTTCTAAACAGAGCTCTTCTTGTACAAAAGTGTAAAATAAATGGTTAGGGTTTTTTTTTTTTTATGTGTTTTGCCTTCCTTTTAAGGTCTATCTCTCTGCTTCTTTTAGCGAATCTTAAACCCAAGAATCTGCACCAAGTCCCCGTTTATCTGGCTCTTGTTCTCAGCCCACTGCCGGTTAATTAAAACTAAACATGTTAGTATACGCTTTACATTTTCCTGACAGGATTCTATAGCAGAGATAGATAGATGCATATCTACATGCATGTGTTTACATATGCACAGGCTGGCCAAGAAAGAAAGATTGTCATGTAATCTATTTGTTCACCCCCGCAAACAAACCTAGATGAATTTCCAAGAATATGAAGCTTAATATAGCTGTTCAGAAAGGAATCAACGGCCTGTTTACTGCACTTATCGACAATTTGTGAAAGAAGAGACCAGAAATCAGTCTAATTACCAGAGTGCCAGTTGTGCTTGTTAACACCAGCTTTGTGACCAAATGTTATTCCACAGTTGTCACATCACACGAGGGTTTCATTACTAACATAATAGTGAACAAGATCACATGAAAAGCTATTGATTGATCTGCCACACAAAGGAAAGACACACTTGTCTCTATTATAACATGTTACATCTTCAACTCTAAGCAGCAGATGTTGCCCCACCATTCCTCTTGCTGGAGAAGTGTAATTTCTCTACTGTCCTGCTTCTTGAAGCATTTGCCAATTAGGGTCCCCTTTCTATTTGCATATGTTGTCAATGGGCTGAAGGGACAAGAAATTATCCTGCTCTAGCCCTTCCTAATCTTTAAGCCAGACTCAATCGATTCTCTTGAATTGAATCCAGGAGATGCTTGGGGTGTGCACAGTGTTTACTTTATCAATTGTCATTTCTGGCAATAAAAACAAATGGCTGCTTTGTGTTAGGTTGGTTTCATGCGTTTTGCAGGAGACTTGACTATAATTACGCAATCCAGACAGGATAAAAGAGGAAGCCTACCCCTCTTGTTGTCTCTCTGCCCTGAATTGTCAGAGTTAGATGGCAGAAAGGGGCCCATGATCCCAAGTGAACTGGAACGGTTACCACCATAGTTCTTCACGTCCTGCATTTTGGTTGTCTGTCTCCTAAAAGCTCCATAAACTCTTGTTTTTAAAAGTTCAAGTCGCCATTATTTTTTATTTGTTTTTTTTGAGTTTATTTATTTTTGACAGAGCCAAAGTGCGAGCATGAGCTGGGGAGGTGCAGAGAGAGAGAGGGAGACACAGAATCCGAAGTAGGCTCCAGGCTCCAATCTGTCAGCACAGAGCCCGACGTGGGGCTTGAACTCACGAACTGTGAGATCATGACCTGGGCCAAAGTCAGACGCTTAACCGAGTGAGCCACCCAGGCACCCCAGTCACCATTCTTTTTAAACAAAATAGTGAATATTACAACCTGGAAGTGGATTTGTTTACCGTGGGAGTAAGCACCTAAATAAGCACACAGCATCATCTTATCTGCTGATTTGTGATTTAACTGGGCAGAATGTGAGCCTGCTCCTCACTGACTCCATTTTCCTGCTTATGCTTGTTGAACAGATACATTTAATGGAGAATATAAAGTACTTAGAATCCGTACCATTAATAGTTTAATTAAACTGGCACATACTTCAAAAACAGAGTGACAGAAAACATTAATTTTGGTTATAAAGGGCATGGCATTATTAAAGTGCAATTAAAAACAACATTCACTTACAGTTAACAACTAAAACAATTTAATTATTTAACACTGGATTGTCACTTGTGACTAACTTCACCTCTTTGATGTGGGGATGTTCTGTGTCCCTGTTGATTGTTATGATTCATTCCCTCAAATTCCAAATGGGGTGGCATTCTCAGAGCATCAGCATTTTTATTCGGTCCCTGCTGGCTAGGATGCATTTTAAAGTATGAAAATTTAACCAACTGTTTTGTAGTGCTAACAGCTACCCTACAAGTAACTTGTGATCATAGAGCATATGTGGAAAGTTTCACCTACTCTGAAAACATTAGCTAAGGTTGTGCTTTCTCTTCAAGTGCTTTGAGGAGAAGAGGCAAAATAAAATAGTATAACCATCAAAGAGCATAGATTCTGGACCTGTGCTACCTGTTTCCAATTGAAGATCTCTAATTTCTCTCTAGGTGATCTTAAGCAACAGTTTTAGCTGTATGTGCCTGTGTATCCTGGTCTGTTGATAAGAGATAATAGCACTCATGTTTTCAGGATTAAATGAATAAGTAGATATAAAGGACTTAGAATGCTGCATGACACATAATAAGTGGCCCATTAAGTTATGAGAATAAAAATTAAGACCTATTAAGCATAACCTCAAAGAGTCAGGGATTAAATAAGCAATAATGAATGCTCTATGACAAGGACTAATCCAGCCATCAGGAGACCACTAAACGCATGAGAAAAATTTCCTGCTCAGTATCAAAACTGCCAGAAAGTTACAAAGATATATCAAGTACCTTTGTATACATCCCATCTGCACTTTAATTTGTCATGAATCCATGTATTTATATAAACTTTACGACATCTAAAATCTTCTATTCTGTCCAGGGAAGGAAACATCAAATCGAATACAAGGAGCCTTAGTCAATACAGATTGACTCCCTTCTGTTACAGATGAGAGAACTGGGTTCAGAGGCTACAGAGGAAGGAGTGTGTTCAAGACCAAAGCGAGGGTTGGCAATGGAAGCAGAATTAGAACCAAGGTCTCTTGGCAACCAAGCTAATATTCTTTCCACTAATTATGTCTACCATTATTCTTGTGGGTGAGAAATGGACATAAAAATGAGTGCCAGAACTTGTCTTTATGTCAGAAACAGAGGTTTTAGAATCTACAACTGACTGAAAGTTCTCCATTGTAGGCAACATGTATGAGATGTTTGAAATACTGCCCTACACATATCAGGAAGACCACTCAATAATACTTCAAAGGGAGACATTTAGGGGCCAGTAAACATTTATAGGACCATAGCTCATAGAAATAATTAAAAGACACTTCTTTCTCATGACTGTAAACTGGCTGTGGCTACCAGGATATATTTAACAAAAGATAGTGAGAACTGTTTGTTGAGAAGAGAAATTTGGCAATTAAAATCTGGGGTAAGCTATTGAAACAAGCTGCATATAAAATTTTTATTCCTGTCCCTGCAGTGGTCCTTAGTATACAATGTGTGAAAACTTGGTAAATAGGAAAAAGCTTTAGATTGATAGACTTCAGAAAAATTTATGTTAGTAGATTTTGATTTGAATATTATCTACTTACCATATCTTGAGCTAGCATCCAGGGGAAGAGGAGCTACATTAGTGCTTTTGAGTGAACTTTAATTAATAAACCAGCATTTATTAAGCACTATTTGTATGCCTGTTAGAAACTGCTAGGCTCTTGCTCCCTCACTCCTCTCTGTGCTACAGATGTTTCCACCCGATTCCATGCAGCTGTGTATAGGGTCTGTCCCTACCCTGAGATCAGTCAGGAAGCTGATCCCTACATACGTGTAATCATAGAGGGTGCAGACACTTCTTAGTCCTTACCCATTTTTGATGCTGAAATGTCACCCATGTAATCCTGTTCAGATCCTTACTTTCTTTGTGCTGTACTTTTAGGCTGAGTCCTTGACCCCATACCTGTCCTGGAACTCCTCCTTCCTTGTTAGGATCTGGTCCTCTCCAATCTACTTGCTGCCTTCTCCCTGAGATCTCAGGGCACACCTCACTTTCCCACACACCTGTTTGATAAGATCTATTTCTATGCAAAGTGGGGGGAAAGGGACCCCAAGAAGGATACAAAAAAGGAAGACCTACTGGCACAGAGCTGTTTACCAATCTAATGTATACAAGACAGACATATATGAAACAATTAGATAATCACTCAGGCTTTGTAAGATGTTCAGTTGCACAAGATAACATATAAGCACCAAAAGAGTTATAAAAGGGAGTGCCACATGCCCAGTAGCCACATCAGGATCAGCTTTCCAGAGGCCACAGGACTTGTGCTGATATTCAGAAGTGCTCAGGGTCTTTAGACAGAAAAAAAAGACAGATGGTTCTGCATTAGTTGGATGAAATGCAAGTGAGAAAAACGATAGGAATTAAGACAGACGACAGTAAGTGAAGGGATGGGGTAAAGTAGAAAGACATAGAGGAGCAGAAAGGAGAGAGCTGAGAATAAACTAAACATTGATATGAAAAGTATGGGTTAAAGTTGGACAAGGAATATGGGACAGTTTAATGACTGACCTTTCCCTTTTGGTATTTTCATACCATAATGTAAGAATAAATAAAAGAAATAAAAGTTCATGACAGTTGAGCAGCACTTTGGCTCTGGGTAATAGAGCCAAAGCTGTTTCGGGGGGGGGGGGGGCGGGGGTGGTTTCTCTTGCGAGATCCTTGCCTAACTGGTACAGCAAAGGCAAGGTAATGAGTTAAAATAGGAAGCATGTTTTGGAGCTACCTGGCTGGGCTGTCCTTTCTCTCTTCGCCTTATTGAGTGCATAAAGCTATTACAATTGCACAACCCAATTTCCAGCAAAAGAGGCTGGGTCAACTGATTTAATTTCACCCAGACAATCTTGCCAGCTCACTCAGTGAATCAAACAATAATCCTTTAGTTAGTGGATCAATAAGAAATTAAGAAGCAATTAAAGAGAAATGAAAAAAACTTAAAAATTTACATTGATCTAGCAGTCGGTTTTTTTCCTGTTAGAAAATCAAAAATTTAAAAACAATCGAATTCATTTACTGCTCTTGCATTCTTTCTCATTAATTTGAAAATTTTTTAAATAAAAAATTAGTGGAAAAAAACAGTAAAAATATAAAAAATATAAAGAACTTTAAGGTTTTAAAACTAACAACAAATAACATAATTACATTTATATGGTAATATAAAATGTCTTCTCTTCCCACCGATTCAGGAAAAGAGCTAAGTGGACACCAACATAGTTTGTGACTATGTAAAAAGAGCTGTGACTGTGTAGAGCTGCTATAGAATAAGAATCCATTTCCAAAATCGTTTCATTTGTGGCACAGAGGCAACATTTCAAAATTAAAACTGTCACTTTCAATTAAGATCATTTCCATTCTAACCCCTGGCCAAATAACCAAACCTTAGAAGCAGTATTCATCCACAAAAGTAAAACAAAATCGAACAAAAGTTATTATGATTTTTTAAAACAAGATCCCTTCATATGATGTCCAGTTATTACCTTTGTCAGGTCTACTGATTATAGCTGCAAGCTAGGGAATAGAAACACACACTTTGGTATATTTCTCCAACTGAAATGTTGGCTAACCTTTGATAAATAGTTTAACCCCACTGTGTCTTTGGACCCGCCTCTGACTAAAGGTGAGGAAAAGTTGTTGCCTACCTGTGGAAAGCGTATGGTGTGGGTGAGTGGGCACAAGTCTATTAAGCACTCAGAATAGAGACCTGATGGGATGATGAAAGAGTGTGATTTTTAAAGCAAATCTTTAATTCGAGGGTCAAATGTACTTACCATGATCTTCGAGAAAATTCTCTCAGCAAAAGAAGATGGCCCTTTTCTTAAATGGGTCATGTATAGAAATAAACACAAAAGTAAAATAAATATGGCATTGGGGCGCCTGGGTGGCTCAGTCAGGTAAGCATCCAACTCTTGATCTCAGTTCAGATCTTGATCTCAGGGTTGTGAGTTCAAGCCCCACGGTGGACTCTACCCTGGGCATAAAGCCTACTTTAAAAAAAAAAAAAAAGATGGCAAGGAAATTAAATAAAAAAAGAAATAACAAAACAATGCAGATTTCTTGTAAAGGAAGGACTAGAAAGAATTTAGTGGGTCTTGAGTTTTGTTCTCAAGTAGGCACACCCATTGAGCACTGCTGCTCTAATTTCCCTGCTATGGAATAAAACAGCAGACAATTACTAAGCATTACCTATTTTATGGGTACTGATTGCTGTGAGGGTATAGACTTACTAGGAAGGTGCTGGTGTTAGATGAAATATTGTATACTATAAATGACTGTATTTCCTCTTCTGATTTAGAAGTATTTTATAGGACAATATATGCCATCTTTTCTTTATGTTTTACATTTAATCCTTCAAATGGAGAGGTATTATGTGAGAAGCTGCGTGGGGTGCTTAAAGACCTGCAAACCATCAGTAATGCAATTAAAATTGGCATTTATAAAAGTATATTTTGATTCCTAATCCTGTTTTTACAAGTGCAAAATCACATTAGAAAACAATGTGATGCTAATTAAAGCTTTGTCACCCATAAGACCTTAGTGAATTGCATCTGTAATAGGCTCTGATGCAGAAGCAATTTCTGCTGGGGAAACTTCAGCAGAATATGTGACTACATTTCTTGTTACTCTATTAAAATCAGTGCTGCAGTTGTGTATGTTACTGTCGTGTTTTTATCTCTAAACTGAGCTTGAAATGTCATGTCATCTAAAGTTAAATTCAAAAGCTGAAAAAACAGTATTGTGTTACATTTGCATATTTAAAAAGCAGTCAGAAGGCCAGGGACACTATTGATTTTCCTAATAAAGATTAAGAGGCTGAATGAAACATCAACATACACTTCAAGTCATGTATGAATCTGACTATTGGAGGAAAAACCCAAGAAACTAACTGGTTCTTGATCTTTTGTATGTAACAGTTACTGGGGCGCCCGGGTGGCTCAGTCTGTTAAGCGTCTGACTTTGGCTCAGGTCATGATCTCATGGTTCATAAGTTTGAGCCCTGCGTCTGGCTCTGCACTGCCAGAGCCAGAGCCTGCTTGGGATTCTGTCTCTCTCCCTCCCCCTCTCCTTTCTCCCTCTCCCTCTCCCGCTCGCTCTCTCTCTCTCTCTCTCTCTCTCTCTCAAAATGAATAACCTTTAAAACAAAACAAAAAACCAGTTACTTATAAGATTATAAAGTCTGAGTGAAATAACTTCTTTAGTCATACATGGATTATGAATATGAGTTTTTATAGATCTTCAGGTCAGCCCTGACACACTCATACCATGGTGATTAGTAAAATCTGGATATAATAGCCACTCAAACATAAATGCAGACTCAGTTCCTCTTGATTCCAGGAGCTATCACTAGGGCTCTGATTATGGACAGAGAAGGAAATCACATAGATTGGAATATGAAAACAGTCCAGAGCTTGCCTTGACCTTTACAAATGGCTACTACATTAATGTAGGGGTGTGTGTGTGTGTGTGTGTGTGTGTGTGTGTGTGTGTGTGTTTGCAATTTAAATAGTCCTTGGACCACAACATTTTTGTATTGTAAGTCCCACTGCAGTAACAAGTAACAAAACCCATAGAATTTTTAATGATTTAACCCAAACAGCACAGTTTCAGCCATCAAGAGTAGACCTGGAGGCCTGCAAGGAGCAAAATAGACATGGATAATTGATATCTCTGAGAGTAATTAAATTATAGGAAGTCTTAAGCCTAAGGATTTTTAGAAAACGATAGTGCACTGAAGTTATTTCTGAATATTCACATAGGAATCCTCAATGCTTTATTTCAACATGTGGTTATAGATAGACATCTAAGCAATAAAAGTCTCCACTCCAGCGTGCCTTCCATCCCTGCTCCCCAAATTTATTTATCTATGTTTCTATGCATCTTGATCTTGGTGAGTCAGAGAAATGGGTAAATGGAGACCCAAGAATTTGAAAGAGATGAAATGATGTAAGTTTGACAAAGAAATGCATACAGCAGATTGCATGGCAAACAACCCCCAAAGGGACCAAAATAAGGAGGACACAGTGAATATAGACCATGGTGCATTGGGGACTATGAATCAGAAAGTTGTACAAAAGGCAAATAAAAATAGCCAGAGATTTAATGGAAGTTTATGAAAAAGAAAGAAAACATCAAATGAATCCACATATTTGGAAGAAAGGTGTGGTCTATGTTAAGATGAAGGATAGCACAGGGGAACGAGGCATGAGACCAAAGGGGAAAAGTGAATATTTCATTTTGCCAGGGAGTGGCAGCCATTGGAAACATAACCCATAATTATAGAAAACCCAATAAACAAAGCAAATATAAAGAGAAGGATAACTGGAAATAGAAAAGGGAAATTACATGGTTATTTTCTTCCCTTTAAAAGCTACATTCCTTTTAAAGCGCTTCCTTTTGTATTCTGCTTTTCGCATCCTTTTATTTCTCTTCAAGAGGAAGAAACAAGCAAAAATAATTTACAATCATAGATTATCAGTACCCACAGTCCATCTGGTTAGTTTAACCACAACAGAATGTGCGAGAGTGTTTGTATTTGGGGAGAGATGAGCGGGCACTATTATGTACCAATGAAACAATCTAATGTATAAAATCCAGATTCTGTTCAGTAATAAATTCCACTGTCTATGTTATAATCCTGCTTGAAAATGCTCATAGGAATTCAACTTAAAGAATTCCCCTTCTTTTTTTAAGAAGTCAATTGTTTCTGCAATGAATATTCACAATACGTGTCCCCACAAAAGACAGCTAATGCATCCAAAAGTGAAACCAGTAAACAGCCAGTGGCAATAGAAATTTATGGAATTAGAAAAACCGGACTGGTTAAAATACATGACTGCATTCATTGTTGCAAAATGATTGGATTCATGTCTCATCAAATTTACATTGTGAAGACTGAATATAGTATGATTAGGCATTATTTTAACAACTACATTAAAATACAATTTAAAATAAAATGGCCCTTCATATCATACTAATATCAGTGTTTTAAATAACAAAGGGGATTTTTTTAAAGGAAAGGATTAGCATTTTGTTTCAATCAGTACAAGCAATGAGATTCCAGTTGGGGTCTCAAAGATTCAGGATTTTATTAATATTCCAGAGATGCATTTGTGTTGCCTCTGGGTACACTGAAAAGCCACTTAAACCGCACTTAAAACAGCACTACAGGATCAAATTGATGTGCATCAACCATTTACAATAAAACTTGATTATTATAAAGGCATACATATTTGCATAATTACATGTTTGATTTTTTGATAATGCAGCATACAGGACAAAATGTTGCTTCATGTAGAAACACATCATCAAAAAGCACCATCTGCTGTAGTATTTAATGCACTGCACACTGATCAAAAATGTTGAAGATGGATTTCTGAGCATCAAAAAGAAAGAAGCCTGAGTTGTATTTACACAGGCAGTATGGCTGGCTGGATCATGTAGAAAGGAGAAATAAAATTCAGGCAAAACATGGTATAAAAAGATAAGAGCCATACATCTTCAAACATAGAAATGAGCACTTTCACAAATATGGCATAAGAGGTTTGGATATCTGTTTATATGATGTCATCCTTGCATTTAGTAAATTCTCAGAATCTAGATTCTATATTTAGAAATGAAACACTTTAGAATAATTGCTCATGAATAGGGTTATCCTTGGAGAGGCTTCCATTATGTATAGCAGTGGATTTGGAAAGGAGAAAAAACCCCTCCATTTTTCATTGTGCACTAAAATGAGGATAGTAACAACGATTATCTTGGATAGAATTACAGATGATTTTTCCTTTTCTTCTTTCTTTTTTTTTTTTGCATAAATAGTCATCCTAATTTTTATGTAAGGTACATTTAAAAACTACATAAAAGAAAAAAATAACAAAAAAACACATAAAAACATAAAAGCTGGAGATCCATTTTCTAAAGGAACTGTTCTTAGGAAAAGAAAACAAAGCCAAGAGAATACACATAAAAAATACCAACATGCCAAACAAACTTTGGGATGCTTTGCAGCACACTTAACAGAGCAGAAGACACACCTGGGGGATGAATAGAAGCTATCTGGCCATGAGGGTGATGATGTTGTCTTATTATTATAGGGAAGTGAAGCTACAGATGATAAGGACATAGTGTCAGATGTGGAGGTGCACTTCTCAGAAGGGAGGAATGACCTCTTCATCAGAGCCCCATTAACTCAAGACCTACAAGAATTGTTTAAAGCCACAAATATTCTTGTCTAAGTTTTTTGCTGTGTGAGTCCCCAAAGAGGTTTGACTTCATAAAAGGAATCCTATACGTGAAGAACAAGTGGTAATTAATTAGGCAAATTGAAAAATGGTGAACTTGAGATGAATTAAATTGGTATCCTACCTCTAGTTCCAAGCCAAAAAAAAAATTGAAGTATTACTCTAAAGACAGATTTGTTATGATAGAAGAAATCAAGTCTTACTTGTATTCCACACAAATATTGGTAATTAATAAAACAAAAGTTTAATAATATAATCAGTTCTATCCAATTAGGGGTCCTAAAGGTGGAGAGGGGAAATGTTCTGAGGAAAAATTCTGAAAGCTTTCCAAAATGAGAAACCTGGGACCCAAAGGGAACAAGGGCCATAAATCAAATACTGGAAACCCTCACTTTGGAACTGATTCTGGGGAATTCTGGACCTAGTGTTTCTTCGACATTGACAGTTTCATACTCATTGTTTCTGTTTGGAGCCCACCGTAGGCAGTTACTGTATGCACACAAATAGAAATAGTCATGTAGGCACCCTGACAGGTGAAAAGAAAGCCTATGGAGAGGAGCTGGCTGCTCTCTGTAGATATTCTGTTTGCTGACCATGCACCTGAACATCAGAGAGGACAGTGCACAAGGGCCATAGCTACAGACACCACCCAGGTACATCTTATATCCTAAACCCAAAGGCAAATCGGCTGTCTTGGTAAGGGACATTTTAGAATAATACACTTAAGATCTGGGAGTGTGTGTTTGCATGTGTGTGTGTTGGGAGAAAAGCATTTGGAAAATATGCCCTCAGTCAGACTTTTTTTTTTTTTTGCCTGTAAATATTAGTATTAGACTCCATTTTAGGGGGGGTCTCACTATTTATTTTCAAAGGCTTCTTTTCATTTTTAATAACAATTTCTTTTCTAATTATGAAAATAATACATCTTGAGAGTAGAAAATCCATGGCCATATGAAAGGACAAAGAAGAAAATTATCAGTAATCTGACTTCCTCTTGCTTAGCTTTTAAATTTCCCATAGTAAAATTATAAAATATTTTTAAATGAAAAAAATGGATTCATTTAGAATTCCTTTTTATTAAAAAATCATTTTATGACAAATAAATATTATAAATTTTTTAATGTTTATTTATTTTTGAGAGAGAGAGAGAGACAGAGCGTGAACAGGGTGAGGAGCCCAGAGAGAGGGAGACACAGAATTCAAAGCAGGCTCCAGGCTTTGAGCTGTCAGCACAGAACCCAACACGGGACTCAACCTCACAAACCACGAGATCATGACCTGAGCCGAAGTCAGATGATTAACCGACCGAGCCACCCAGGTGCGCCATTATTAATGGTAGAAATTAAAATAGCACTGGAAAAATATATGGTCCTCTTCTGGCCTCCTTTGGCCAAAGCTCTTCTTCCCTGGGTAAGGAAACAATAGGGCCAGAGGAAAGTGCCCCAGCCCACTCTTAGAACATGCTTCAGGGATCCGGGGCCAGACTCTTTGTCCAGAGTCCACCTTCAAAGCCTTCACACCTTCCCTGGGCATTGCATTGCAGTTGGGTACGCCTTCAGGTCTGTGTGGTAGCCAAGGGACAGCTGATGATGTGGAGGGAAGTTGGAAAGTCAGGCTGGGATGTCCACTCAGGTGCTCATGAGGCCCTTATGATGTGAGACACAGCTTAAGGTGGTAAGAGAAGTGCAGTGGGCAGGTGAGGACCGGAGCGGAACTCAGCAGAGTCTGAAAATAATGTGTTTGAATCTGCCCATTGGGATCATTATGAAGATGTACTTACAAAGGAGGGAGAGTAGAACATGTCTCACTTAATAGTTTGTTAGCTTGATTTATAACCTTAAAGATTTTGACATACGGTATGTTGGCCTTCATATGTGCTTTTGCTCCTGAAACCGAAGATGTTAGGGGCAGGCCTGATGGCAACAGAACGTTTTCATAGAGATTTTTGCAGAAAAGCAGTAGTAGTTTAGTTTCGAATATTTCCATGTTTCCTCCTAGAAAACAAACGAGCAATGGGAGAATTTTTCAAAACTGGCCACAAATTCCATTTTCATTGAAACTAGGAAACAGAAAAAAAAATTAAACTCTTTCAAAGCAATTAAGACCAAGGGAACTCTCAGCTGTCCTGTAGAACACCGAGACAGACTACTGAGAAGGTGTGGGCAGGCTGAGAGGCTGAGTGGATGCAGATCTCAGAAATTTCCAGAAAACATACATTGCTAAAAGGAGAGAACTCTGCCCAGAACAGGAACTGCTGGGAGGTAGGCTGAGATTTAACAGGAACCAAATGGTGGAAGAGGCATATTGAGAGGTGAGGAAGGCGCCCAGTGGGCCCAAAGATAGATCTTGGAATGCTACAGCGAAAACAAACAAACATATAATGAGTAAATAAATAAAAGTACCTTCAAAAGAGAGTGGATCATTTTGGAAAGCAAGACTTGTACCCATGCGGGTAGGGGAAGACCGGCAGCTGGTGAAGGAACCAGGCAAATGCAGGACTGGCTGAATACATCCTCTTGAATTAAATTTGGTTCTAGAAGAATTGTGCTATATTTTAAAGAAAATGTCTATCTCTGTAGCAACCAAAGGTGTCTTTGACCTAGAAAGCCTTGAGGGATACCCTATCCTTTGTCCTTTCTCTATGAAACTCTGACTCTTAACCAAATCCAAAGGAACCCACCTCATTCAATATAAGTATCAAATAAAGAACAAGCACAGTGCATATACAAAGACACACAAAAAAAATGTTTTTAAAGATGAGCAAAATTTTTCGGCAAAGCCACCTTCAATAGGAAGAAAATTATCCACAAAATAGATGAAAATTATAACTCAGTATTAAAAGTATACTGAATCAATTGCTATTATAAAAGAAAACCACAAAACAGAAATATAGGATATCAAGGAAGTGTTGCCTAGACTAAAGATATCAAAATAGGAGAAGTTAAAGCAGGTACTGAAAGAAATGGATAAAATAAAATTATTTCAGAAGTGAAGAGTAGTTATTAGCATGAGTGAAGAGACATTGCAGAGAGTAAGACGCAGAGGATAAAAAATAGAAAAGCAAAGTGAAACAGAAATGAGGGAATAAATTAAAATTAAGTTAAAAAATAATCATAAAGAAAAAAGGGGGATTATAGAAGAGAAAGGAAATTCAGTTTGTGCATTAATAAATTTCCCCCAAAGAAGACCAAAACAATAAAGTAGGAAAATATATATATAATTTAAGAAAGCTCTTGAATTGGAAGACAAAAATGTACCCAAAATGAAGATATATAAGAAATACATGTAATATAGCGTGTATATATATAACTTATATTTATATATATTTATGTTTATATTTTTATATGTATAAGATATATGTTTATATTTATACCTGTATTTATGTGTATTATGTAACATGTGTGTAAAATGCTGTTTCTTTGGAGAACCCTAGTAGAGTATTCAAAATGAAATCCAATGTTAGAATCTTTTAGCACAATCAACGATAATCAGGATATTATTTCTTCTGAGGATGAATTTTTAAATGTCAACCTTCAGGTATTCATGGTTTCAAGCCACTTTCTATTCTATTCTTATGCAAAAGGTCAGTAAGTAGAGATGCTAATGTGCCAAAGTAGGCTGGAGTAGATAATGGCATAATAGTTCCAGGAATGCTGGTAACTGTTTCTTGAAGCGTTGCTGACTTTGAAGTGAAATTTTATCCCAAAGTGGTGCTATCTTCTATGCCTCCCTCTTTGATCCTACATGTCACCTCAGGCAATCTATTTTCAGTCAATCAAAAAAACACTTACATGACTGCAAAAATCATTAAGTTATTCAACAAATAATTATTTAGTGCTACTAGGTGACAAGCTCTCTGACAGCACTGGATTTATTTTGGTCAGTTATGCAGAGCCTTCCACAGAGTCAAGTAGTAGAAAAAGCAAGAAACAAATAGCAACAAAATGAGTAAATAAATATATAATTACAAATTATGGAAACAAACAGGACATGGAGATAAAAGAATGAATGGGACATTGACAAAGATAAGGTCACCAGGGAAGGTTTCTCTGAAAACATGACATTAAGTAAGATGGCATTAAGCTGGGACCTAAGAGAAATCTAAGTCATTGTGAGAACACAGGGAGAGTGGGGTTCTAAGCAAAGGGATCGCTGTGCAAAGGATTGAGAGGAGAAAGAAAGGAACTTGCTTGAGAAAATATCAGGAGTCTGAGTCGAGAGTGTGGAGGGTGAGGGAATGCTGGTGTAGGCTGAGCTTGGGGATCTGGGTAGGAGGTTGACCAGTGGGGTTTATAGCCATATCAGTACGCCTGGACTTAAGAGAAAGTGCAAAGTGAGATTTTATGTCAGGAGTGTCATGCTGAGATTTGTGTTTCAGGAAAGGCTATTTCTGTGTTATGTAGAGAATCAATTAGAACTGGGCATAGCTGTGTTCTGTGTGCACAGAAATCAGTTTGAGTGGTATTGCTGCAGCTGACTTTAAGATCATGATAACTTGGACTAGAGTGTGACAGTGAAGTTCACCTTGAAATACATTTAAATTTTTTTTTCAACGTTTATTTATTTTTTGGGACAGAGAGAGACAGAGCGTGAACAGGGGAGGGGCAGAGAGAGAGAGGGAGACACAGAATCGGAAACAGGCTCCAGGCTCTGAGCCATCAGCCCAGAGCCTGACGCGGGGCTCGAACTCACGGACCGCGAGATCGTGACCTGGCTGAAGTTGGACGCTTAACCGACTGCACCACCCAGGCGCCCCACCTTGAAATACATTTATAAGACACACATGATTGGACTCCGTGATCAGTTAGATGTAGAAGAGAGACAGGGAGGACATGCCTAGGTTTCATGTCTGAGCAACTAGATAGATGATGGTGCGGGAAATAAAAACTGGCTCTTGGATATGTTTATGTGAGTTGACCATGAGGCATCCATGAGAGTGTGTTACATGAATAGGTATATAAGTCAGGAGGTCAGGGGAAGGGTTAAGACTAGAGATACAAATGTAAGCATTGTTGGCCTGAACATAGCATTTTAAGTCATGAAGATGGATAAAATCACTTATGGAAACATTATGCTTGTGAATTAGATCAGAATACTCTAAAAAATTCGATATTTAGAGATATGATAGAGGAGACACAAAGGAGACTTAGAAGGAATGGGTACAGAAGCAGGGAAAAAATAGGGAAATATGGAATCATGTAAGCTGAGAACAGACAGAATTTTAAGAGAAGAGTAAGTCAATTATTGGATGTTGTTGAAAGTTCTAATGAGGTGAAAATGTGGATTTCATAATATGGAGGCCATTAATGACCAGTTGTGTTGTGAGGATGAATACTAGTTTCAAGTGAATTACAAAGTAAGCATGAAGTGAAAAAAATAAAGGCACTGTGTATATACAACTATTTTGTGGAGTTTTATTGTGAAATAGAAGAATGAGATGATAAGTGGAAGGAGATGTGGATCGATATAGAATTTTTAATATTATTTTTTTAGGATTTTTAGGATGGTCATACTAGATTATGTTATATGCTGGTGGGAATAATTCAGTAGAGGAGGTGTGATAGAAGCCCTGAAGTTCCTGAGAAGGTAAAAGGAGTGGGATCCCAAGCACAATGAGGGACAGGCCTTTGATGAAAAGCAGACACATTCACTTGTAAAGAGGGAAGGAGATGGTAGATAGAATCTTTCAGATAGAAGATTTCAGATTTCAGCTTTTCAGATTTCAGAAAAGGTAGAAAACTCCTATTCTCAATGAAGTATGATGTGAGCAGAAAGAGAGTAGGGCATGGTACCTTCAAGGAAAGGTGATGGTTGAGCAGAGTCTTTAAAGAGAAAAAGGTGTTCACCAGGTAGGTGGTGGCACACGGGAAGAGAAATGGGGCAGAGGGGAGAACATTTGAGGAAGAACCATCTGTTGACAAAGTCACCAAAGATGAAACAATCCTAGTGCATTAGGCAACGTTAAATAGATTCAATATGTTAATATAGCCAGAGCACAGGATGCAAGACCTAGGAGTTTGGACTATGTTCTGTAGGCAGTATGGCGCCCCTGAAAGCTGTAGGCAGTCATAAGAAAAATGGCACTCAGACTACATTGCAGATCATGCTTTTGAGAAAGGTAAAACTAGTGACAAATCAATAAAGAGATTACTGCATGGTCCAGGTGAGAGATGATCATATCCTGAATTAAGGCAGTAGCAGCAGGAATAGAGGGGAGGGCACAGATCAGAAAGGTAATTAAGAAGGTTTATTTGACAGGCCCTAGTTATCAAATAATGATAAGGAAACTTAACAGAGGAGGTGAACATTTGGGGCATAATCTTGGTGAGTAGCTACAGTTAAAGTGCAGCAGAGAAGGAACAGCTAAAGAAGTGGGAGAAGAATCAGGAAGAAATGGAGTCAAGGTAAGAGAGACCACAAGAATGACCATATCAAAAGCACAAAAAAGTAAAGACCACAGTACCTGAAACAGAAAACTATCCATTGTAACTACTATTTGCAAAGAGGAGAACAAATGACAAGTTTTTAAATACTGTGCAGAGGGAGTAGGAGTGTCTTCAGAGTTGGTAATAAGGAATTCTGAAATGTAAATAAAAATCATTTTTCAGGGACTCATCCTTACAAATTTGTTTAGCGTAAAATAAAGTGAATATTAATGGCATCTGTATTATTTCATGTTAGTAAATGTAAAACAATTATATAACTTTCTCAGACTCTTTCACTGTTTTACTTCCCAAACTGTTTTCCTCTAAAGGTCATAAGTTCCTCAAACATAATTTCTCATTTCCGTGGGGATTTTCAGGAACATAACCTTCAAGGTTGGAAAGGAAATAAATACTCTATCCGAGAATAGGTTCTGCAGTCAGCCACTGAACCTCCCTTTTGTTTCCTCATCTGTAAAATGAAGTATTTGAATTAGGTGACCTCTAGGGTCTCTTCCATGGTGAGACATCTATGAGTCTGTGAATTTAACCATTATCTCCAAAATGATCCTGTGACTCTCGTAGTGCTCTTGGCAATGAGACTGTAAGTGATGGGTCTGCAGACCACAGCCTGCCTGTTGTTTCCTTAAATAAGTTTCTTCTCCCTTGTGTCCTGATTTCCATTTTTGTGAAAACAGAGACACATTTGCAAAGACATAGCCTAGAACTATATATACACTGAACAAGCAAGGTGCTTTGCACAAAGTAAATACAAACACCAAAGATTTTCTTGATTGGGTGAATATAGATGTAAATACACAGAGGTTGTCTACTCCACCATACCGGGCTCTACTAGAATCCCTTCTCTAGTTCGCCAACCATCTGCCTCTTTTTGAACACCTCCAGACAGGGGACTCCTGATCTCATAGGGGTACCGGTGAGTCTTAACGGCTGACATAGTGGGTGACAGTAACGCAGCTGGGAAGGGAATCTAGACCTGGGTGGTATTTCCATTCAGCATGGGCAGTGTCAGATGGCAATGTCAAAGGTAGAAGTAGCAGGAAATTCTGTCTGATAAGCTGAAATTAAGTAGGGTTGGGCGCTTCCAGGGATACCCATTGAAAGAAGAATAATGAGAGCGATGTCGTCATAATGTAAAGCTCTAGCAGGATACATCCTAGAAAGTTTGCAGGAAAAAGACATTTTTATTCTTAAAACAAAGACAGATAAACTCTTTTTCCGCTGTGATATGCTACTCCTGAAGGCCTTGGCTCCATTTTACTCCTTGGCCATAGAAGAGAAGCTGTTCACTTTTTATGCAATCCCCTTAGGTTTTTCCCAAAGAATAACCTAAAAATTGTCTTTATAATAGCTTTGCTCATAGGCCATGAGACACTTTCCATCATTAGCATGCTGGGTCTTCATGTATGGGAACTATATCGTCTGTTTTTCTTACATTATGTAATATTTCAGACACCACAAATGGTTTTGAGTATACTGACTCAGCTGAAGGAATAAGGCATCACAGATTTAACTCAGATCTTCTTGTACCCCTTTTGATCTGTCATTTCCTTTTCTCCCTAAGGTAATGAATCTCCTGAAATTTGTCTGTATCATTCTCATTCATACTTTTAATTTTTACAAATGAATGTCCCCATAAAAGCATATTTCACATTTTTGTTTTTAAACTTTATATATGTGGTATTATACTGCACCTCTAATTCTGCAACTTACCTTTTCTCTTAAAATTCTGCATTTGGGATTTTATCCATGTTGTTACATGGAACTCAAGCATGTTTTTTAACTGGTATCCCACCGTATGAATGTACCACAGTGTATTCATTATTTCCCTTGATACTTGGATGAACTGCTGTCCTTGAATGTGGAAATCTTCAACTGCCTGAATATTCCTGACCCCTGGTGGTGTTTTCTCACTCCGTGATTGGGAGACTTATGCTAAAGAGGTCTTAGCTACAGCCTGCAGGAGAGCCTAAAGACCATTTAGGGAACAGTCTATTAAGAAAAGGAGGCATTTTGATTTTTCTTTACTTTTCCCATAGTTACTACTTCTAATCTTATTTATACATGATGAGATATTTCTCTCTAATTTATCCACAGGAATAAAAGCAAGAGAGCAGGATGCTTCAAAAAAGGAGGGGAGATTTAAATAAGTGTTTTGCAGAAATCATTTATTCTGTCTCAGGGCTGCTGTGGAAAGGTCAAATATTGGGACTCTGAAGAGCAATGGTCCCAAAGTTTTGACTCATCCTTGTAACGGTATTTTCGACAGGTGCCCTATAACAGCCATCTGACTGTTTTGTAAAACTATGTGAACACACATTTTACACCCATATGCATACACTTATTTGTGTGTACTTACAAACATGTGACTGGGAACATAGATATCAAAAAGTAAGGATAATTACTAGTATTGAAATCACAGGTGGTTTCCTATCCTCTGTACTGGCACTGGTGCCTCCGTGGGGAACTACACAAACATGGACTTGCCCTGCACTAGAATTTTCTAAAATCCATACTATAAACATGAATTAATTTTGAAATAAGACAAGACTGACAGAAGTTAACATTTCAAAAGTATCTATCAGATAGGCTATCTGAATTAAGCTGTGAATGGAAAAAGATAATTTGTTTTAATTGCAGCTATTTCACTGACAAGATAAAATTGCATCATTTAAGATGTTACTAATATGGTTAAGTAAATTCTTTTGCTGAGATCATTGTAGCCATTTAAAAAGAGAGGATTGAGGATATGGAGGGTGAAACAGACCTTTGTCTACATCTTCTCCTTGTCTTGGGATGGGGGCGGGTTGGGGATGGAGATAACTGAGCAGAGCCGTGTGAAATCAGCCACCTGGATTTTGATCCCCATGGCCCTCTCCAGCTTGTCCTCTCCATCAGGGTCACCCTGCCCAAGTTCACATCTTCAAGGTCTTTTTGCTGTTGCAGTTTTTCTCCTTGCCCTGACTGCCCTTGGGTCCCTGTCATAACCACTCTGCACATTGAAACAAAAATATTCTAATATTATCTGTTGTTTTTGCTAAAACTCATTTACATGGAAGTTTCAGACCCTCTCCTGTGGATGTTGATTTTTAAGTTTTTTTTTTTTTTTTTTTTAATCTCTGTGATTGGGACTTTTTGAATCCTAAAACCATCCATGGCAGCTTGGTAGGCACCCAGCCAGGTGATCACCATCCAGGCAGGCCCCATCACAGGAGTAACATGTAGGATGATTTTATTTTGTCTCCAACTACTTGTTAGGTTATGTTGTGTATCCCTTTGCCATGTTACTAAAGTCTTGGGTGGGGGCGCCTGGGTGGCGCAGTCAGTTAAGCGTCCGACTTCAGCCAGGTCACGATCTCGCGGTCTGTGAGTTCGAGCCCCGCGTCAGGCTCTGGGCTGATGGCTCAGAGCCTGGAGCCTGTTTCCGATTCTGTGTCTCCCTCTCTCTCTGCCCCTCCCCCGTTCATGCTCTGTCTCTCTCTGTCCCAAATAAATAAACGTTGAAAAAAAAAATTAAAAAAAAAAAATCTTGGGTGGATCCCATAGTTTTCTAGTCACTCTCTGTTACTTAAAAAACAAAAACAAAAACAGGGGCACCTGGGTGGCTCAGTCGGTTGAGCATCCGACTTCGGCTCAGGTCATGATCTTGCAGTCTGTGCGTTCAAGCCCCGCGTCGGGCTCTGAGCTGACAGCTCAGAGCCTGGAGCCTGCTTCATATTCTGGGTCTCCCTCTCTCTCTCTCTGTCCTCTCCCACTCATGCTCTCTCTCTCTCTGTCTCTCAAAAATAAATAAACACTAAAAAAAATTAAAAAAAAAAAACAAAAATCCAAGTCAAGTTCAATTCATTACAATGCATTCCAATTTAAAATTTGGATCTCACGTTTATTTTAATGTGGTTGGAAATGACAGAAAGTGTCATTTGGTTCAGGTAGAAACTCAGAGATAAGTTTCAGCAGATGTGTATATCCCCATTTGTTTGTTTGTTTAGCAATCTACTGAAAAAGAGGCATGTTTTAGACAGAGCATTGCTAGATTCACTGTGGGACACTATTCCAGGAACAGAAGGATCCTCTGTTGCTCTCCCTTTTAATAGGACACTTGTATAAGTGGCTTTACAGGGGTGAATAAACATTTGGGGCCCAGGCACCAAGCATTCTTAGCTTTGGTGGCATGTGTTTAGGGGAATGCTGGAAAGTGCCAGCTCCCTGCATCTAGAGACCTTGGGAACCCTGGTCCCATGAGGAGCTGAGTTGGAAGGCAGCTTGGCCTTGGGGGATGGGGAAGGGAAACCCAGTATCTGTTAGCTCATTATCAGTCAACCTTGAGACAGCCTGTAGGATAATTTATATTACTGAACATTCCTGCTTATCTTCACAAAAGCTCTTCCTCTTATGAGAGTTCAGGCCTGACTCCTGGCTCAAGGGTTTCTAATTGGGGAATAAAGCACAGGCTATTCTCATACTCTCTTTGCTTGTCTATCTTAAGGCCTTCAATCCTCAGGTAGTTGAAGCAGAGGTTGAGGATGAAGAAAGGGGTTAAAAAGTCGTTTTTTTCTTAACTGATGCTGCTCATAGATTTTAATTGGCTGATGATGCTTGGTACATGACAGGCGTTTAATGCTGGCTCTTTGTAGGGGCATAAGATGTGCTCCCACATGATCTCTTCTTGGCATCCTCCTTAGTCCTTACCATTTGATGTACCCATGTTAGTCTCTTACCTGTCAGTAGCCTTAATGGGCATGGGTATCAGCAAAATAGCTCAAGGCTGACTATTGATCCTCAGGAAATTTATTCACCCAACTCATCTATGTGTTCATGCCAAACATAGAGAGTACAGCCTTCCCACATTGCCCCCTCATGTTGCTGATCTTTTCTCTCCCAACTTATCCCTTGCTCAAATAGACACAGAAGTGTGACTAGAAAAGCCATTACACAAGCAGGCATTCAGGTGAGAGATGAGGTATCACTTCTCCCTTAAGATGGCCTACTATAGTGCAGTCCCTGGGATTGTGTCTCTTGGAATCCAAGCCCTCTTGAAGAGAGAACACAGTCCATCCCTGCCTGTACAGAGAAGGGGAGAGAAAAGCCACAGACCTGTACCTCTACCTGCTAACTTTGTCTTGCCTGGCATGGCTAGGAGCCCAAATTTCAGCTGAGGTCATTTTAAGTTTTTCCCTTAACTAGGCTGTCTGCAGTCCACTCTGTGTATGCAGAGTCCAGGGTTCAGCCAGGGACTGTGGCAGGTTTTATACACAGAATCAGGGTCTCCTCTGCTCCAGCTCTCTCCTTCTAAGGATATACCCTCAAGTGCTAGCAGCTGGAGTTGCCCTGGGCTCTGTGCTCTTTAGATCAGAAAGATGGCCAGATTCTAGTGGAACTTCAGCACGTGCACCCATCCTACATGAGAACTATAGACCACACTTGGGTGAAAACTGCAGAAATGGAAAAAGCACCCTATGTAGTACCATTTTTAGTTTTGACTCCCTCCCCAAAATCTGTTGCTTTTGTTCAGTCTTCTGTGCATTCACATAGTTGTTTTGTGCAATTTTTGTTCAGAGTTTATAGTTGTTATCTATGAGGAGCGTCATCCTCTGGGAGCTTACTTTATGTTACCAAAATGGAATTGCGCTTATCCCCCTTTTTTTTTTAAAGTTTATTTATTTATTTTGAGAGAGAGAGAGAGAGAGAGAGAGCGAGCGAGCAGGGGTGGTGCAGAGAGAGAGGGAGGGGTGGGAGGGTTGGTCAGAAACAGGATCCCAAGCAGGCTCTGCACTGCCAGTGCAGTGCCTGATATGGGCTTGAACTCATGAACCTTGAGATTACAACCTGAGCTGAAACCAAGAGTTGGATGCTTAACTGACTGAGCCACCCAGGTACCCCACCGTTATCCTTATATTCCCTGTGTCACCTAGTGCAGTGCTTTGTACCTGGTGGGGACTCAACTAATCAGATTAATGAAGGATTAATGAAAGGGCATTGCTTTTCTTCCCTCTCTTTCACATTGTTCTTATTACTCCTTTGCTTCCAGAGCTACAGCCCACCAATTGTAGCTCAGAATTTCTATTAACTGAAACTCTCCAACGGTACTCAAGATACCTGGCAGAACCCAGCAGGGAGTGAGAAAGATAAAGATTTTTCTGCCCTCTAAGAGCTAATGATCTAGAGTGGCCCACTGTACATCCAAAAGAAGGGTAGGGTAGGCCTAGCAAAGTGGAACCCAGAGCCAGGGCCCAGTCCTAGAGGTTAAAAGCAAAGAGAAGCAGGTCGTGTAGCCTGGACAGTGAAGAATCTTGTTTTGTAAAGCATGTTATTATTACTCATGATTAGAGAATGTATGAAGAGGCAAAGATAGGACATTGAGGTAGGCCAGGTCTGTGGTTGGTTATTTTTTATACCCTTGTAACTTTTCTTTCTTCTCCGGGTCTCCATCACTTCTTTTAAATGTTTTCCTCCTTCCTATTCAGGGAATACCCAAAAGCTTGTCCAAATCCCCAAAGGGTACTTTCCCCAGGAACATTCCTTTGAAAATCCTGACCTATTCAGAACCCTTTTTTTCATCTGCGGAGTTTTCATTTTTTTCCTTTATTTTTCTGAGCTAAACTGGAAAAATATTTTATTACTGTTGTCATATGCGTGTTTTCTGTTCCAGATAATAGTAATTCATATCTTTAAAGGAAAATTTTGAAATTGTTGTCATGTGTAAGGAAAAGAATAAAAATGGTTCAGGCTTTAGAACTCTGTTGATCACCACTATCATTTTAATGTCTATTGTAAGTACTTTTTCTATTAAAATTATTTTTATAACGTTATAATATTATTTTGCTTGATTTTTTTCCATTTAATGCCACATCATGAATGTGTCTTAGAGCCTTATACAGTTTTGAAAAATAAGATTTTTCTTTTTCTTTCTTTCTTTTTTTTTTAGAGAGAGAGAAAGCGCTAGCAGGGGAGGGGCAGAGAAAGAGCAGAGAGAATCTTAAGCAGGCTCCATGCCCAGCATGGAGCCCAACAAGGGGCTCAGTCTTGACTGTGAGATCATGACCTGAGTTAAAATCAGGAGTTGGACTGAGCCACCCAGTCACCTCTTGAAAAACAAGAGGTTAAAAAGAGTTTAGTTGCTGGGGCACCTGGGTGGCTCAGTCAGTTAAGCATCCAACTTTGGCTTAGGTCATGATCTCACTGTGGGTTCCAGCCCCGCATCGGACTCTGCTGATCGCTCAGAGCCTGGAGCCTGCTCCCAATTCTGTGTCTTCCTCTCTCTCTGCCCTTCCCCCACTTGCACCCAGTCTGTCTTTCTCTCTCTCAAAATAAACACTGAAAAATTTTTTAAATAAGTTTAGTTTTTATTTCATATTGTACCAGGAGGAGTACAAACATATGTCAGATAGCTTCCCCAAAGTATGTCTTGATTTGAAGAAAATCAAGAAATTAAGAAAAGATGATCATGATTTTGGTCAACTTAAGTTCAGTTTAGGCGAGAAGTTCAGTTTAAGGAGAAGTACTAACTAATTCCCAAATTGGGTAATTACAGCTGTTGAAAGAAACCAGATAGTAATTGTTCAGTAGTAATACTTACTGAACATTATCAAGGCTATAATGCCAAAATGAGCTACATTGTTTTAACCATAGATTTCATGGTCAGAGGTGGAGATGCCATATACCTAAATTCTTTATAGATTAGTCCTGATGAACTACAAAATTTAACTAGGGAACACAAGGTCACAGAAGCTGATATTTAAGCTAGTTACTTTTGAAAAGAAAGAGATTTACATTATTAGAAGAAAGGTATTCTGGAATTCTGTTACAGTTAATATTCTTGTCTAAGCCTCAAGTGTCTCATGAGGGGATAATAATAGTTAATAAACGTAGTAGTAATGTACAAATACATGGGGCTATTCTGTTCCAGAAAGCATAGAGGAATAAACCCCAAGGTGAATTGATGCTCTCCCACCTCTAACTTTACCATTCTTATTCATACTTCAGATATCACCTCAGGTGATGACAATGAGGTTAATAGCTAATTTTTAATGAGCACTTACTATATGTCAGAAAATATTCTAAGTACTTCAGATATATATCAACTATTAAGTCCTCTAAATTTTCCTTTAAGACAAGCACTTGAATTAGCATCACCTTACGGCTGAGAAGACTGACACACAGAGATGTTAAGGAAATTGTCCATTGTCACCTATTTGAACCAAAGGAGCCAAGATTTGAACTCAGGGAGACAGACCCCAAGGGCATTACTCCTAACTTGAGCTCATCATGATGCTATTCTTAGCATATTAATCAGTACTGTGGTTAGCGTAATTTTAAGGAATGCATTAATTAATTTTTCTCAAATAAATATCTTAAAGCCTGTCATTTATAAGGCATTGTGTAGCATTTGAAATACTTTTGCACACACTGCTTCATTCAATCTACCCAAACACTTCCTATGTTTAACAGAAGAGGAATATAGACCTCAGATGAGTCAAGTAACTTGTCATTTATTATACTACTGAAAGGGACCGACTCAAGAAAAAAAGCAAGTGACTATTAACAGAGCTTCTAACTTCTTCACTACCCTTGCCCACCATGGAGGCATCAAATGGGCATGCTAATGATTCAAGTAGGGGCCCAAGACAGAGATTTTCTCAGCATTGAAATCTCATTACAAACCTAGGAAATATCATTGCAACCAACATTAATAAAAATGATGACATCTCTGGAGACCTGTGCTACAGGCAAAACTCGGTCCTTCCTGCTTTTACTGCCTTAGAACAAATGCTACCTATGGCAATGTCTTCTTTAAAAAATTTTTTTGAATGTTTATTTTTGAGAGAGAGACAGAGACAGAGACAGAGCATGAGCAAGGGAGGGGCAGAGAGAGAGGGAGACACAGAATCTGAAGCAGGTTCCAGACTCCTAGCTATTAGCACAGAGCCCGACGCGGGGCTCGAACTCACAAGCCGTGAGATCATGACCTGAGCCGAAGTCGGATGCTCAACTGACTGAGCCACCCAGGCGACCCAGCGACGTCTTTCTGACGTGAGGAATAGCATCAGTAAGACTGAATAGGGTCAATTGTGTTGATGGACTATCGGAGAGGTCAGATAAGTCAGAGTGGGTTGTTTCTGATTTCACTTTCTGGATCATTTTCATGACAAACTTTAGAAATTGCCAGAGATGAGCACAGGCTATGAACCCTCACTATGAAGCCATGGACTATATAGATAGCAGCCATTTCTCTGAAGAAGGAATACCTTTCTTAAAAGGGAACATGTTTCCCCTTTACATACTACCTTAGGTAAGCTAAAAGCCTCTGGCTAACTTCCTTCTGGGAAGACCTCAGAAATTACAGGTGATAAAAGAAAGAAAGTTGTATGTAGCCTGGCAGTCCACTTTTTAAAATAACATTTCATGATATCCAGCTATGACAAGAAAAAAGACCAAATTCCATGATAAGTAAAAAAATCTCCACATACATATCATTAAGATTGTATTACTATAAATGTTGCTGTAAATATTGTAAATGATATCCAGGGGGCTATAGGATGCTGTACATATCTAAATGAAAATCCCAACAAAATCCTCTTATTTTATTTTATTTTATTTTATTTTATTTTATTTTATTTTATTTTATTTTATTTTTTTAGAGACAGAGCATGCACAAGCAGGGGAGAGGGATGGAGGGAGGGAGGGAGGGAGGGAGGGAGAGAGAGAGAGAGAGAGATAGAGAGAGAGAGAGAGAGAGAGAGAGAATCTTAAGCAGCACAGCACAGAGCCCAACCCAGGGCTTGATTCCACAACGCTGAGATCATGACCTGAGCCGAAATCAGGAGTTGGGCGCTCAACTGACTGAGCCACCCAGGCACCCCAAAAGCATCTATTTTTGTCTAAGTATTATGTTGGCTTTTGAGGTTTTTTGGTTTTTGTTTTTGTTTTCGCTTTTCTCAATCCAAAAGGAGACTAGCAGGTGTGTTGATGAGTCATTATATGTAAATATGTTGCAAGTTTATGGGAAGAGGATGAAACTTGACCTAGATTGTTTGTTATCTTAGGGGCAATTTTCTTATTTTTTCCTATTGCTATTATTAGTAAATTGTACCTCATTAGCTGCCTCTAGAGGTGACTTGTACTCAAGGGAAATGAGCCAAATTCAAAGAACTGAAAAACAGAGAAAACTCCTTTCCTTGAATCTTCATGAGGTGCATCTCTGCCAGTTGAGTCCGCTGAAGCTAACCTACACAGTATTACTGCTTCCTCCACACACTGCTTTTCCCTCTCTCTTTGTGCATGAGGTGGGCAGGATTCTTTATTTCATATATCATGTTCGGCCGCCTCAGAGATTCTGCAAAGACAGATGTCTTTAGAAAGTTAATGAATGAGGAACGTGCTGGTGGGCTCTTTCCTGTAGCGGAGAGGCTGGACTTAGGCAAAGTTTGAGTCTGGTGTCTAAGGCTGGCAATGCTAGGCAGCTTTGCACTGGTTACCACCACTGATTTCCTTTTCATTGCATGACACTGACAGGTTATGATAGCGAAGGCATTTATCTTAAGTGAATAAATCAGGAGGTTAAAAAAAAATGGCTGTCTGTGATGCTTCATGCAGCAGCTTTGGAAAGTCAGCGGACACAGCAGTTTTTGCTTGATCCTGATTTGAGCTTAAGAGGAAAATTATTTATCTTCGAGTTGTTAATTAAGAAAGAAAAGAAATACCCTTTGTTTGACTGTTTTATCGCATCCAGGGACATTTCATAATAACAAGCTGCCTGTGCTGCTCTCTCTGCAGCAGTTCACCCTTCTAGCCCAACACTGTCTAACACTTTTCACGTTTCCTCGTGTTTTTCCACCACAGTGATATCTCATCCGAATAGAAAGTGCTTTGTGCTAATTGTCTGCCACTGAGGCTAGTCAGAAAACTGACAAACGTAGCCGAAGAGAGAGATTGAACCAGGCTTTTTTGTTTTTAAAAAATATATCATTGTCGTTCTCATTATTATTTTTGAAAGCATGATTACTGCATTTTCTAGTTTATGGAACTGGTAGGAAGAGAAACACTTGATAGAAGGAATGCAGTCTTCCTCCACAAGTTTTGATGCTTCTAACAAGAATTCTGCGCATGCAAATCACACCTTCTACTTTCTTTGCTTTGAGCTCATTCCACAATTATTTTTAACTAAGCACAACACTGAGAATGTGCATGCACTTCTAGGAAAAGAAGAGGGGCTGTAAAATCATGGCCGTGATAAAAATGAAGGTATTGTAGCAAGTTCCTGCAGCTGAGCCTGCTATCTTGTGATACAAATGTCTCTTGGCATAGCTTGGGAGAAAGATTGTCTATGGACTGGGGAGGAGGGGAGAAATGAAATATAATGCTGAAGCCATTGAGAGATATTCCTGAAACTGGTTTCCCTTCGCAAGATAACAGATTACAGCTGGGCCGTCTACCACTTCTATTTCAGCAATTAAATTCATTGTAATGGGAGTAATTCTATATTTGAAGGGACAGAGAGGATTATGCCTTGTTTCAGTGTCCCAGAGAAATCTGGAAGGGCCTAGTACACACTGTGCAGCAGGGTGCCAGAAAAATAGGGCAGGGCCGCTGGACTAAACGTAATGTGTTTTGCAGCTTCTCCCAGTTTATGTTGTCTTTTCCTTGTGATGGAAATGTGTATTTATTTGTCCAAGAGCTCTGGGCTTGCTTCTGGCAAATGCTTGGCTTTAGAGGTTTCTGAAAATAGGGAGGAGGTGATCAAAATGGAAAAGGATCTATTTTGACTGGGGGTCAATGTAGATTTGGAAAAGACTCAAAAACTGAAAACTATTTATGATATTATCACTACAATGTGATGAAATGTCAGGACAAGTTATTACCTAAGCAAAAGTTGATCAAGGCATGTTGATTTAGAATATTTCTGACTCGTCTTCTCCCTCCCCCTCTTCCTCCTCCTTCTTTATGTTCTTTACTGTTAAATTCTAACCTCTGTGATTAAAATACTACAAAAAGGTCTCTGGGAACCGTATTTGCAAGTAGTTATTACCAAGATGAGATAAATTATTTAATTGCTAAACCATCTTTGTAACTCTTTTGCATTTCAAATAATCTCGCTTTTGAAAGCTTTCAGTAGAAAGGAATAAATGCAGTGATTAAAGGAGCTGCCACCATGCGCCATACACCTCCTTAGGGGTGATCCTCCTTCACTCATGAGGTAGGTGTGATTATGTCTAATTTTATCAAAGGAGAAAGGCTCTGGGAGGTTAGAGAACTAGCTCAAATTCATTGACATGGAGCCGTAATTTGAATCTAGATCTAATTCCTAAATTCCTATCTGTTCTAAAAGATACACTGCTTTATTATTTTTAAATATTTTTCTCGCTAAAATAGAAGAAATCCCAATGATGTTAGTAAAGGATTATGAAGTCCTTTGTACAGGTTGGGGTGACAGCATAGAGATTCATACTGAAACTACTTTAGGGCACTTCCCCTGAAGGCAGAGGGACCTGCAAAACCTCTGGACCTTCTTTATTGTAGTCAGTTTCTGTCGGTAATTACCTTCCTTCCCTCATGCGGGCATTACAGCAGTGTGTCCTGCGAGAGCTAAGTACCTGCTCCTCTTAGAAAAAATTGTTGATCTTCATAAGGTAAAATCTGGTACCCTTGGGCTGTGTTGAGACCCTGTGTGTAGCACTGTTACCCTTAGTGTAATGGTTAGTTTTCTTATTTCATTTCTCTGCCATGAATGTGTGAGCTTACACTGTGGGGACAGGCACTATGCTGTGTGTTATTTCTCTCCTGATGTAAGCTATGGGACACATACTTTATGGAGTTTCTCCCACATATGTAATTATAGCTGACACTTACTCATCTCTTTGTGTGTTCCAGGCATGACTTTATGTACTTCTGATGAGCCAACTTTTTAATCCTCATGTCAACCATGGGGGCTTTTCTTAAGCCCAGTTTACAGGCCTGAAGTATATGAAATCAATTGCTCAACTGACATAATTAATAAAGGCAGAGTCAAGATTTGAATCCATGCAATCCAAAAGCGGAGCACATATTCTTAACTACTGAACTAGACTATGATGTCTTTCATAGAGGTTCAAAATAGTTTATGAAATGAATAAAAGAAAGTAAATTTAGAGTAAACCCTTCAGAAAAAGTTGGCCCTAAGAAAGTCAAATGAAAACTGGGAATATGATATTTAAGGATCTTCAATTCATGAGTCTAAATCATATTGACTAAAGTCTCACAGCTAATGAGTATCAGAGAACAGACTAGAAGCCTTGCCTCCTCATGCTCTCCAAGCAGAACATACCAAGGAGGCCTCCAGATTGCACACCACTCTTCACTGTCTTTTCCTGATGGTTAGTGTGCTTTTAGATTTACACATCTAGCCGGCTATGGATGTTTTTGAAAGACAAGGATGGCAGCTTTAACCACACGTTTCCCTGATCTCAAAAGAGGCTCACTTAGTTTACCTACATGGACTTCATTGATCCCTTTTATGACTAGGGATTCTGAAGTCTCCTCATTGGCCATGTGTCTCGCAAGGGTCAGAATACCAGTTCCTCACAGGCCCAGATATCTTTGCGGTATGATTGACTCTGCTCACCCTAGCCAACAACAGTGAGGTTAAAGGCAAAGGAGAAAGGAAAGCTTGGCATGAGTTCTTGAAGCTACTAACTTTAATTCTTTCTTTCTGTTCATATAGCATGACAATAGATGAGATATCAGAGGATGCAAAGATACATAAAATAGCACTTCTTTTGCCCATAGGGAGCTTACAATATAAGAGGGAGAGAAATGATTCATCAACTATATTATATGCTTGCTCAGAAGGGATATAAACAAAGACTTTTTTGAGGGTAAGGGGTGTGTATCACTTCAAGATAATGAAAGAGATGACAGAATAAAAATTATATATATATATATAAATATATATATATATTTAAGTATAATTAGCATACAGTGTTAAATTAGTTTCAGGTGTACAATATGCAGCACTTCTATACATCTTTCAGTGCTCATAAGTGTACTCTTTTTCTACTCTATGTCACCCATTCCCTACCTGCCTCCCTTCTAGCAACCACCAGTATGTTCTCTGTATTTAAGAGTCTGGTTTTTTTTAGTTTGTTTCTTTTGTTCTTTGTTTGCTTAGTTTGCTTTTTAAATTACACCAATGAATGAAATCATATGGCCTTTGTCTTTCTCTGACTTATTTCACTTAGCATTATATCGTTTAGATAAATCCATGTTGTTGCAAATGGCAAAATTTCATTCTTTTTCATGGCTGAGTAATATTCCACTGTGTGTGTGTGTGTGTGTGTGTGTGTGTGTGTGTGTGTGTGTGTGTGTGTGTGTGTTTCACTCTTCTTTATCCATTCATCTATTGATAAACACTTGGGTTGCTTCCATATCTTGGCTGTTGTAAATAATGCTACAATAAACATAGGGGTGCATATATCTTTTTGAATTAGTGCTTGTGTAATCTTTGGGTAAATATCCAGTAGTGGAATTATGGGATCATATGGTAATTCTATTTTTAAGTTTTTGATGAACCTCCATTGCTGTTTTCCAGTAACTACAACAGTTAGCATTCCCACCAACAGTGCACAAGGGTTCTTTTTTCTCCACATCCTCAATAATGCCTGTTTTTTTCTTGTGTTGTTGATTTTACCCATTCTGACAGTTTAAAATGATATGTCATTGTGTTTTTAATTTGCATTTCCTTGGTAATGAGTGATGTTGAGGATCTTTTTATTTGGGTGTTGGCTATCTGTGTCTTCTTTGGAAAAATGTCTGTTCAGGTCCTTTGCCAATTTTTAATTGGATTATTTGTCTTTTGGTGTTGAGTTGTATATGTTCTTTAACTATTTTGGATATTAATCCCTTATTGGATATTTTTTTGGAGATAGCATCTCCCATTTAGTAGGTTACCTTTCTGTTTTGTTGATGCTTTTCTCCACTATGCAAAGCTTTTTATTTTGATATAATCCCAGTAGTTTAATTTTGCTTTTATTTCCTTTTTCAGAGGAGACAGATCTAGAAATATGTTTCTACAGCCAGTGTCCAAGAAATTACTATGTTTTATTCTAGAGATTTTGTGGTTTCAGGTGTCACATTTAGGTCTTTAATCCATTTTGAGCTTATTTTTGTGTATGGTGTAAGAAAGTTGCCCAGTTTCATTTTTTGCATGTAACTGTCCAAGTTTCTCAACACCATTCTCCTTTGTTAAGGAGAACTTCTTTCCTTGCATACTCTTTCCTGTTTTGTCATAGATTAATTGACCATAAAAGCATGGGTTTATTTCTGGATTTATTTTTTTCTATTCTATTCTATTGACCTATGTGTCTGTGGTGGGCTGGTACCATACTGTTTTGATTACTTCAGCTTTGTAGCATATCTTGAAATCTGACAATGTAATACCTCCAGTTTTGTTCTTTCTCGAGATTACTTTTGCTTTTCAGAGTCTTTTGTGGTTTTATATACATTTTAGGATTATTTGTTCTAGTTTTGTGAATAATGCTGTTGGTATTTTGATGGGGATTGCATTAAAATCTGTAGATTGCTGTGGATACTATGGACATTTTAACAGTATTAGTTCTTCTAATCCATGAGCATGGAATAGATTTCCATTTGTTTGTATCATCTTTAGTCATAATAATATATTAAATGCATGCCTGGATAACTACATGTGAGACTCTTTCAATCTATAAATTTTAGAACTAGTTTAATCTCTTATTTTCATTTTGAGGAACTAGAAATTAAGTGTAACTAAGGAGCATTTCTTGGGCATTTACCTTGTATTTTGACATTTGGCTCATATATCTAGGATTCAGTACGTTCTTTTTTTTAATACTATTTGTTTAAAGTTTATTTATTTATCTTAGAGAGAGAGTGCACATGAGCAAGGGAGGGTCAGAGAAGGGAATTCCAAGCAGGCTCTGTCTGCACTGTCAGCCACTGGGGGGCTCAGACAAACAAACTGAGATCGTGACCTGAGCCAAAATCAAGAGTTGGATGCTTAATCGACTGAGCCAACCCGGTGCCCCACCAACATTTAGTACATTCTAATTGAATATGCTAATGAATTAATTTATGAATTCAGTTATTCAACCAATATTGAATGCTGACTTGGAACAAGGTACTGTTATAAACATTAGGGATAAAACATCCAACATGTTCTCTGCCTTATGCAGTTGACAGTCAAGTAGGAGAGAGAAACAATCCATTAAGCAAATGAATATATGAAACAATTTTATATTGCAAATGAGGACACAAATGAGGAGGCAAGATAGAGAAACGGAGGGGTCTGCATAAATGAATGAAAAAGCAAAAGGATATCTTCCTAATTTGAGTTCTAAGGGAACTATAACTTCATACTACAAGTAAACCAAAAATTCACCTTTTGGTCTAATGGAGAATGGTCAGTTGTTAATACCAATAGTCAGCTGAAGACAAATGTCACCATCGCAACTCATGGAAGAAAGATAAACTTAAAATTGTATCAAAATTTTTATTATGAGTGCAATTGTATTATTAAAACTGATAGTCAAATTTTTAAAGTTTGAAATACCATGCAAGAACAATGATTTTAAGAACTTTCAGCTGTTAGATAATATTCACCATTACTATCTTATGGTGGTGCTAAAATATGCTTGCTTTGAATGAACACATTTAGTAATACCTTTTTGCTTTCAGCAGAAAGAAACTCAGAAACATGTTTTTCAGAAATTTATTTTCTAGGAATGCCTGGGTGGCTCAGTCGGTTAACTGTCTGACTTAGGCTCAGGTTATGATCTCATGGTTCATGAGTTTGAGCCCCGTGTTCATCTCTGTGCTGACAGCTCAGAGCCTGAAGCCTGCTTCAGATTCTGTGTCTTCCTCTCTCTGTCTCTATGCCCTTCCCCCACTGGCGCTCTGTCTGTCCCTCAAAAATAAATAAACATTAAAAAAATTTTTTTGAAATAAAAAAAATAAGAAATGTCTTTTCTAGAAGAAACTGTGTGCTTCAGGTGTGTAACTGGGCAACTTTCAAATTTTTTTCCTTTTCAACTACAGAAAATGGTTAACAGTCAAGAGCAGTGATTCTCATACTTTGTTGCAACCCTGGATCATTAGAAGATTCCTAATGAAACTCACTGTGGCCCTGTACTCACAGATGATGCTGACCTGCTGAGTCAGGGACAGCACTTTGAGAAATACTGGAAAGGAATAGTCAATTTGACAAAATTCAAACACCATATTCAACCTCCAGAGACTCAAAATCACAAGTAACTGTCTCTAAGTCATCTTGCAGTGTCTGTTATCTTGAATTTTGATTAATGAGAACAAAATGTGTGGAGTATTTTCTTATTAACTTCATGTAATTTTCTTTATTTTGTTTGGATCAAATATTTATTCTAATTATCATTGAAATTATTTGGGGATTTTTCCTTCTAATCAAAATTTTGAGGTGGCAAAGTTGACATCCACTTTCATTTCATCCTCAGAAATCATGAAAAATTCCAAATGGGAGTTTTTCTTGAAGGACATCTTGGCATAAATAGAATTAATTAGCTAAATGCTAAATACAATTCCTAAGTACAGTTTTGCTTAATGTTGTAAATACTATTAGGTCAAACAATTTTACAAAGATTAAAATTATGATTTATTCTAATCACAATTATTCTGCCTTTTATTTAAAATTTTATAAAGATGTGTTAGCTCAAAAAAAGGATATTTCTCTTAAAGTTATCTAACACTTATAATAGTATTCATAAGAACCATAAATCTATTTCTCTATTTGATTCTTTGGAAATGTCAAATAATTGTTTGTAATAAAATCAGTTACTTTCACAATAATCATTAATTATGGCCGCACATTACTTTGGCAATTATAAATGTACATTTCTACTTCATTCTTAAAAATGGCGTAAATATTATATCAGAAAACTTTGCATTTATTTTTATCACATAAATTACACTGGTGTATGACATGAATATATATTATATCAATATTAAGATTTGAGTGAACATTTATTCTGTGGTTAGAAATTTAACGAGGTCAGGGCTTTGGCTATGCTTAATTACATAGTTATTTAAGACAATTAAGTTCTGTGGAAGGAACAATAGACATTAATGAATCTCGGAAAAGACAATTATACCAAGGAATCAAAATATAAGATCATAAAGGAGAAGATACAGATAGAAATACAAATCCAGAAGAGGCAAGCGTATATATTCCTCATATGTCTTTTCAAAAGAAGTGGAAAGAGCCAAACACACTAGTAAAATTATGTTTGCTTCTGAGGAAGGAGGCTTTTACACACTCACGATTCACTTCTTGTGCCTTCCTGAAGATCTGTGGGTTCCTAGCAATCATATATTCTGAGTACCAGACACTAAAGACAATTTGCAGAAAACCTCAGTTACCAACAAATTCCGTCTGATAATTATCAGTGAGTGATAATTTTTCCCTTCAGTGAAGATTTCCTGGCTCTTCAAGCATAGAAGTAGTTTTTAGTTAACAGGCAGGAGAGGGTTAACCAATAATTATACCAACCCATACCGACCAGCAATTTGGCCATCTTCTCTGCACTGATTTCCTGCCTCCTCCAATTATCCAGCCTCCCGCACTACACCTGGTAGTCAAGGTCCTGTCTTCGCAGTGCAGGACGCTGGTATGAATGCCCTAAAATACACCTGTTGCGGGCAGATTCCTGCAGGTTAATTTCCACTGCCAGAGAAATTGCTCTAAATTGCATTGACTTTCAATGGGTTCCCACTGGCAAACACCTGGAGGCAATCACCTGCAGATGACTGCCCAGAGACCCAGGTGTGTTTCTGGAGGCTGCCTTGCCCCAGTTCATCCTGATGAGATGTCTTGGTGCTCAGAGTGCAAAACAACTACCCCAGGTTAATGAGTCGAAAAGACATTAACATTCAGAAAGGCTCACAAAGAAAATGAAGCCTTAAAGGCAGCAGCCTTTGTCAGCCAGGGGGAAAAAAACTTGCTCAGGAGAGATGCAATAAGCGTGAGGTTTCATTCTAACAACTATCCCTGAGCCTCTTGATGGAAGCAAGAAGTTTTTCAGTAACGGCAGTCCATATGGTAACTGTCTTTTCTGGATATTACTTGCTAATGAGTTGAATGTCTACTTGTACACACTTCTAGTTATTTTTCTTTCTTCCTTTTTTTTCCCACATAGTTTCTGAATCATCTGGTTTTATGAAGACAGATTCTAAGAAAATGTAGATGAAAGATAAAATCTCCAAATGTATCTGAATACCAAACTTTTTGAGAAGATGCACTTTTTTATTATTAAGTAGGAGCATGCAATTCTTGTATTTGCAACTATAATTTTCTCCCAAGTTGGCCACAGAGAAATTAGACTGCTGTAGATAAGACAACAGACATGAAAGAAAGGCTCAACTCCTTTTAAAGGGTGTTTTATAGAGGTGCCTGGGTGGTTCAGTCTGTTGAGGGTCCGGCTCTTCATTTCTGCTCAGGTCATGGTCTCATGGTTTGGTTTGTGGGATGGAGCCCTGCGTTGGACTCTGTGC
Organism: Felis catus; assembly: GCF_018350175.1. Lineage (NCBI taxonomy): Eukaryota > Metazoa > Chordata > Mammalia > Carnivora > Felidae > Felis > Felis catus. Next base: position 81,672,155 of record NC_058375.1, on the reverse strand, counting down.
TGACAGCAGGGAGCCTGCTTGGGATTCTCTCTCTCCTTTTTCTCTCTCTGCTCCTTCCCCCACCCAAAATAAATAAACATTAAACATTTTTTAAAAGGGTGCCTTGTACACAGGCTATCATAATATTTTGTGTTTGATAATGGTGTTTGATAATCCAGATATATTTGGATCTCAGCCCAAAACTGATTCCTCTCAGTACACGTTGGCGAATACCTGGCTAAAATTAGTAACAATAATGATGATAATACCTAACATTTACTGATGATTTGCCATGTGACCTACACTATTTTAAAGCCTTTGTGGATAACCCCATCTAAGTAGGAAGTGATATCCCCAGTGTTAGGGCAAACTGCTGGCAGTATAAATTTGGGAATGAGAAGGTTAAAGAGCTTTTGAACTACAAGGCTCCTGAGCCACTCTGATATTTGCTGTCTAGGAATGAGCCAAGGGAGACCCCCATACTTGTTTCCTCTTGATAAAGATGTTTCGGCACAAATTTTAGGATCTTTAAATTTTGATTTCCAACTAGTCCCATTTGCTTCTCCATTAATTTTCTCTCTTAATTGGGTGTAATATGATGGAGTTTTCTTAATTCACAGTCCTTTGCTTTGGACATGGTGTTGTGGCAGAGAGATCCGAGATGGTCAATGAAGATGAATCACACACTGCAAATACACTTTTGTGTCTGCTTGATGGCAGGCACCAGTGGAGCTGCAGGGAAAGAGTGGAGACCTCATCCACGCCCACCAGCCCAAACCAGGAACTGGCCATTGTCAGTGCTGTCTTGTAGTCCCTGGCAATGCCCTAGCCCGATTCCTGCTTTATGGAGGAGTCTTTTATCACAACTCTTTTTTATTTTTATTTCATTTTATGGACCTCACTCTCTCTCTCTGAGAGCCAAAGGAAAGGTAGAGAGAAAAAAGCAAAATGCAAACTACAGATCACAATAGTCAGAAACAATTAGAGACAGAATCTTTTATTTTTTAAGGAGCTCAATTCATTGGAGCCACTGTTATTCTGATGCTAGTTAAAATAGAGTTCACTACCAGTTTCATCACTAATCGATTTCCCTGTGGAACACAATGTTCATGTCAATCACGGGGCCAGATTTTGGCAGTGTTTGGAGAGAGGGAAAAATCAGCAACTTTGAAGAGACGTTGATCTTATCTGTGAACTTTCTTTGGATGTGCTAACCATCTGTGCTAAGCCTGGAGAGTGAGTTGACTGCAGTTGGCCAGGTAACAGACTCTAAGGAAATATGAGTACCATAACTAGTACCTAAAAAAATCAGGAAGTGTTGGTTGGATTCTCATCTGTGGTTCTCCCTGTGTCTCAGGTAGCAATCTTTGAAGTAGTAATCAATCATGAGAATTCATGTATAAACAGTCCAAAGCACAATCTACATTCATGCCACATCCATTGTCACATGCCTGCTATCTGTTGCCAGGACAAATAAATATGTACTGAACAACTTCTCAAGGACTAAACATTAATAAAAAGGGCTACTGAGTCTTGCTGTTGAGAAAAAAAAATCAGCATTTATTCCCTCAATAAACATTCGGTGAATATCTATAATGGCCAGTATCTATGCTAGGTACTTAGGAATAAATGATGACCAAGACAGCCCCAGTCCTTGACTTCAGGTAGTTTATCATGGAAGACAAACAAAGGGAATGGTTTTCTGTGGTTATTTAGTATACTGATGCTGCTGAAAAAGGTTGTGATGTTTGTTATTTCTGTAATCCACCCTAACTATGAAGATGAAACACTTTGGCAAAATTGTTTTTTTATTTTTTTAGAACTTTACAAAAGAGCAATCTGTTTCTACCGTTTTTTAAGAATTTAATAGTAAAAGGAAGAGAGGAAGTTCTCTTTGACAAGATGAATAATGGTTGGAGATTTCAAGGGACAGCGACTTGGGACTTCTGAGGACTGGTATATGGGGCAGGTAGGGACTGCAGCCATCGGAAGCTATGGTTATTCATATGGGTCCTTACACAGGAGGCCTAAGGAGGGAGAGGTCATAAAAGTTTTGAGTTTATGTTAAGCTTAGAGAAAATTTGAAAATGATACTTGAAAATAATTACTAAAAACTAAATGTAGGATTTAGGCTTTGGAAAGGCTGAGAAAGAAACTAAGTTTCAGTTAAGTTTTATTGTTCTGAAAGTATTTGTTTCACTCAATAAAAGTTGATAGCAGTTTTTTAGTTAAGAGAAAAATGTATTTTTTTAACTATTTATTTTTGGGAGACCACCACAAGAGAAGGGTAGAGAGAGGGGGACAGAGGATCCAAAGTGGGCTCTGCACTGACAGGCTCTCAGCAGTTAGCCCAATGTGGGGCTCAAACTCATGAACTATGAGATCATGACCTGAGCTGAAGTCAGATGCTTAACCAACCTGAAAAAATATATTTTCAAATATATTTTAATATGTATTTGCATACACTTACATATGTCATATATATGTTAATATGTATTATGAAGAAGAGTTTTAATTTTTCTTCATTAAGTATGAATGGATATAACATAAGTTTGGGTAAAGGGTAAGTTGCTGCCACAAGACCTGGACAAAGGTGGCATGAGAACAAAGTTGCTTATTCTCTCTCCCCTAACAGGCTGAGGTTAATGTTCCATGTTGGAAGGAGGCTAGGCAGTAATTCATGAACTCAGGCTGATAGCATCTTTGCCAACTTCCATGCATGGGGGCCATGTTTCTCTAGTCATCACTGTTGTAGATAGCTGGAAAGGCAAAGAGTTGAAGCCTAGGACCAGAGAGAGAAGTGAGAGGAAAAACATATCAATTGTGTTCACATGCCATTGGCAGAAGCTTCATGGGGTTAAGAAATGCAGTTCCACCCTGGGCAGCCAGGTGCCCAGCTACAAGTCTACTGCCGAAGAAGACAGAAGGTATAAAATTTGGTAGACCACTAAGTCTCCACAAGTACACAAAATCAAATTATAGGGAAGCATTTCCTGTAAGCATAATTTTATCAAAGTTTTCAGCACAACATAGCAGTTATAAATGGAAATACCAATTAGGGCTCCCACATTTGGAGATGATCAAGGCTTCTGCTTTCTGTCTTTTTCCCAGATCTTTCAGAATTAGTTTAGAAAGTGGTAGAGAAAAAGGAGGTGGGACAAACGGACAAGTGAAGGAAACTAACCTATTTCACTATACACTGCTTTTTCTGAGGTTACGGTGGGAGTCAGAGGAGAAAGCCTTGGTCCTTCATGTCGAGGTCTACAATTGCTTCTTATAGTCTCAGCCCCACTTAGCAGGCATGTGGTCCATTCTCTTACTCTTGTTTGCTTTAAACTCTTACAGCTAAAATAAAAATAATCTTTCATTGATTTGAATATAATTAATGGCTAAGGATTAAAATTAGGCCTGTAGCAAGAATTAACAAATAATAAATGAGAATTACAATTATATTTACATTTCCATACTGACAAATCAGTTACTTAGGTTACTTGATATATGGAATGAATATATATGTCAAGAAAATGTGCTCTAATTCCCCAAATCTCTTGTGTATGGCAGAAATCCAAGTTTATACCACACTCTTCTATGCTTTATCCCTAATTGAAACTGCCTTCGTGCCAACCCTACATTTGTTTCCAGAGAAGTAGGATTTGATTGGACTTAGAGCCAATGCTCCCCTCCTGCTGACAATTCAGCCTTCTCCTTCACCTTCTAGTTCCTGGTAATTCTTATTCCTTCTCAACAAAATATTTCATTTTCAGTTTCACATAGCTCTGGTTTAAAGTGCAGGCAATAACTCCTTTTAGGAAATAATGGCTGTGTTGCATATTCAGTAACCTCTGATGAACTAGAAATACACAGGTAGTAAAACAAATAGAGGAGGTCAAGGGTGCATAATTAAGTATTCCCTCTGAGTAAGTAAGCACTCCCAATAAGATCTTCTGGGGAACAGAGATCCATCCCTTTTCCAGTCTCCGTGGTTTCCCACTTTATTGCTTTCTTGTTCAAACATCTGACTCTCTTAGGCTTTCATATTACTAAGTAGGAGTAACTCTGGTAATGACTTCTCTTGAGTGTGCCCTCTGACCATTTTATCTTTCATTGTGTGTTCATAAATGTTTGGAAATTTTCCAAAGAGATATGTTCCTTAAAGAACAATCTGAGTTTTAAAAAAAGACAGAAGAAGAAACAATCTGAGTTTAAAAAGCACTTTCCAGTTAACCAAAAGCAATTGGATTGTCACTAATTCTCATGAGAATAGGGAAGATCATTTTGAGACTCAGCCACCAGCAGTGTACCAATCTGCAGCACAGTCAGAAACAGAAGATGTGCATGTCCCAGAAGTGTAATTAGTGATGCAGAATTGGACAAAAACATAACCTTGGTAAGAGCAGGATTGTTTCATGTTCATGTTGTTGGTATTGGGATCTTCAGTAGATGGAGAAGAGCCCTATTTGCCTGCCCATCTCTGGAACACTTTGGTGAGGACAATGAGACATTATATTTGTAGAATTTCTTGGTCTTGGAAAGAGGGAGTTGGAAATACTTTGGGACTGTTGGTCTGGGAAGGCTGGTAGGGAGGAAATGAAAATAGAACTGCCTTAATCTTCTTAAGATAGGGGAGGAGATTCACAGTATCTGATCTTCACTGTGTAGTGCACTGGTTTAGAGGTCTACTCACTTTTCAGTGATCAGGATGTAATATTATCTTCATAAAAATTTCCTATTCCTTGTATTTTCAAACTGCAATTAACGCACTTGCTTGGTGCAGTCCAACTACACTTTTTTGTTTTTGTTTAAATAATGCTTAACATATACTGCCTTCATTATCATTAGTTTTGTAGATATCTGTGCCAGGAGTCAGCCAACTTTTCTGTAAAGGGCCAGATAGTAAATTATTACAGGTCTTTCAGGTGTACAGTCTTTGTCATAACTACCCATCTCCGCTTTGTAGCACAAAAGCAACCAGAGCCTACGTGAACAAGTGGCTGTATTCAAATAAAACCTTATTTATGAAACTAGGTAGCAGGTCAGATTTGGACCATGAGTTACAGATTGTTGATCCCTGATCTATGCCAATAGTCTAAACTCATTGAGAGCAGAGCTATGTTTTACAGTTCTTTGTAAACCATATCAGGTACATGATAATTAAAAACACAGCCTCTGTCTTTGACTCTGAATTAAAATACCAGCTATTACTCATTAGCTTTGGGACTGTGAGCAAGTCATTTAACTGCTGTGTACTTTTTTCATGAGAAAAAACTGTGATAATAATGAAACGTGCTTCAGAGAGTATTGTTAGGGTCGAGTGAAATAGTTCCTTTAATTCACTAACACATGTTAAACACCCAGTAATTGTCAGCTATTAATATCTTTAATAGCATGGATGCTCAATAGATAGTTGTTGAATAAATACATAATGAGATACTAAATTCATGTTTCAAGTTTATCTGCAATGGATAAACATTATTTGAAGATAATGAATATGAAAAAATATTTAATAAAATATATAATAAAAGATACACTTACAAATCTAGATATCTATAAAAATTTAGTTGACTAAAATCATCTTGAGCAACAAAAACTGTTTTTGAAGATGTAGAATACAGCTGTGAAAGAGGAGGTAGAAAACAGAAAAAGCCAGTGCTTAACTTCATAGGAGTAAACAAAATCAGTTCTTGAATTTATCATTTTTTTTAAAAAGTGAAATATCAATAAGTTAATTCAATCCGAAGTAATAAATACAATTTTTAAACAACAAATCAATGCCAGATTTTTCAAATATTTAATAAAGTTAAAAGATTAGTAGATGAGTAGCTCTACCAAATCAATTTCTGTGTGTATTTTAATAAAAATTTTGGTATTTTGTCATAATTATTATTTATATTATGTCTCACCAAATTAATAAAAATTGATATACACAAAAGCTTGCTGCATAAAAGGGAAATAGGATGAGGAGAATGTTCAAATTACATTCAGTGAAGGAGGGATTTCTAAATGAGAATTTTTCCCATTTCCCATCATACTTACCGATAAAAAAAAAAAAGTAAGTTAGTAAAATACATGAGGCATACAACCTTAAGAAGTACTATGATGGTTAAGGTCCCTTTGTCTGCCTCCCTAAACATTCTCCACTCTTCTCTGCCCTCTCTGTGACTTGGAGGTCAGGGTCTTATGGATCGCTTCCCCTGGGCTCCATTGCCTATTGGTTTCTGGTGTTTGGGACCAGTGGAAGGCACCAGCAGGAAGTCAAAAAGCAGGAGGTGAGAGAGGCCAGATTGTCTCCTTATTCCTGCCTCCACATGTTTAGGGGCTGTATCTCTGGTAGATCCTGTTCCTCTCACAGCTTTTGGATCTTATACTCCAGTCTCACAGCCCCTCCTCTATGTCTTCCTCTCACTGGGTGTTTGGTGAGCTCTCCACAACCCTGATCCCCTCATACTTAGGGATATTAAGAGCTCCCTGCTGCTGCTGGTTTCTTGGCACCTGACATTCCTTTGTGTACCCTTACCTTGTCCATACTTCTATAGGTGGTCTTTCACCAATATCTCCTGACTCTGACTAATATAAGAAAGACCTCCTAAGGATACCAGTACATTAGCAAAAGTAAAATTTGGAGAGGGAACAAGGTAATCGACATTAACTAAATGCATTTCAAGCTAATATGCTGCAAAATATTCATTTGGGGACATTATTTAATTGGGAAGCAAACCTGAAACAAAAACCCTAGAAAGTAGTAGTGACAACCTTTTAAAATTTATACCTGGTAAAATGAAGCTGCAGAGCTTAGAGAAGCCTGAAGAGTCATTGTTATGAATGAGCTGATATGTAAAATCAGTTTCTAAACAGTTTACTGGAACCTCTCTGGTCTCAGGCATATCCTATCAGTTCAAATCTTTCTCTGTCCTTGGGCAAGACCCTTGGACAAGACTCCCACCAAAAAGTGGCTGCTCCCTGCTGACCAAACCCTTTCTCCTGGCTCTGTCAATATCTCTGTTTTACATCTCCGTCATGAGATTGCACATTCTGTTTTCTTTAAGTTGCCCTCAGGCTTCCCAGACCACGTTAGTGCAGGGCTGTTTTGAGTTCTACATTCCTCTGTGCTCTGAAGCTATAGGACTGTCCTGCCCACAGCCCAGCCCTCGCTCCCAGAACCCCAGCTGCCAGCTTGCAAGAATCCCCTCACCCCCATCACACTACCCAGAAGGGAAATTCGAATAACCTTTTTTTACAGCTTCTATTCAAAAGGTGTGAATACAAATGTTCTTTTCATTTCTGAGAGGGAGAAGTAATAAATCAGTGGGTTTCAGGAAGCAAACCTGAAATATAACCATATCTTCTCAATGATTTTCTTGTCTAGATTCCATTTGTTAGCGCAGAAGTCCTCAAATACTTTCACTTATGTAACTCCTACAATAATTTTTGAAGTACTATGTACCCTCTTGCACATTTTAAGCTGACATGAAAATTTTTCATTATAAGTTTTAAATAAGTTCATTTCTTGGTAGTGAGAATTCACTGCAACTGAAATAAATATTTTTTAATATAATTTGATACAATATATATTAAGTATATAATTAAATAAAGCTTGCCAAGTCTGACAGAAATCTTATAAATTTTATCTGTTTTATTCAGTGTATTATCAAATATAGACAATCTGGATTTATGGAAGGTGAGACTATTTGAAAAGACTGTTGCAATACCAAGAATGTTCAGACCACAAGATCCGGCAAGTGCTTCTAGGATGAGGCAGAAAAAGGCTTTTATTTCACACGGAGGAGTCAACAAGTCTGGAAAGAACCTGAATTGGGCAGTTGATCAGGGAATATTGCTCTTCGTAGACAGTTTGGGGAGGAGTCATTAAAAGAAGCTGTTGTGTTCTGATGCTGGCTCAGGCTGAAGGTGGGTCAAAGTTTGAGGTCCAATGTGGAGAAGAGAAGTTTAACTGTAGAAGTTTGGTCAGGTCAGGTTAATAATCACCTTGTTCTGATTGTTTAGTGGGGACAACAAGTTCATTCATTTACAAGGCAAAGAATGGAAATTTGGAGGGTCTGTGTCTGACTTGTGCTAGGAAAACAAGGGGATTATCCATATCAATTATCTAAGTCATGTGGGAAAGAGACATTTGTTTACTAGAACACAAAGGGAAAGGGAGGGGAGATTTCATTCACCATAGCTGTTTTCCAGAATTACAAGGCTCAGATACATTTCAACATTTTCTGTAAAATATTCCCTGTTATGTTAATAAGCCAAACTATCACTAATCTATACTGTTATGAATTTAGAGCACCCCAGTATGGACCAACATATCCCAAGGAAAATATAGGAAGTACTATTAATTTAAGGTTTCTTGAGTTGTATTGAGGGAGCATCCAGTGTTTCCATATATCTTATTTTGGGGGACTCTGGGAGATTTCATGTCCCATGGCAGTGCACCACACTACCATCCCAGAATGGATGTGGGCTCTGCCTTCCTTTTGTAAAGTGGGAGAATTACTTAAAGCTATTCATGCCTGGATTAGCTCAGGAAAGTCTTTGCAAACTGTCTCTTAGTGTAATAAATACTATTTTAGACTCACAGTGATTTTACCAAGGAAAATTTAGCTGATATTTTTGTTATTATTCTTTAAATTTTAAAAGCATCAGATAATGGAATAGACAATAATAAATATGTTCTCTATAGTGATGTCTCCTTTTAAGGAACATCTAGTAATAGCTCATGGGACACAGGAAATATATATTGTATTGCAAAAACTTCTGTGTTAGAAAAGTTGTTAGTTATCAAGACCTTAGAAGACAGCCATGACTGAGTGTTAGAAAATCGAAATTTATGTATTCATTGCAGTGGGCAATCAAAATAGGAGAGAAAGGGTCCGTGATGTTTGCTTCTACCTAGTTAGTTAAATTTTTCATCTTATCTAACATATTCTGTCTTGGACGACTAGAATATCCAATCCATTTTCAAGTGAGAAAATTCAGGTTTATAAAGGATATTCCATTTTCTGATGGTAGTCAGAGTCAATGGAAGAACCAAGACTGTGCACAGTTCTTTGTTACCCCAGGTTCTGTTCCCCACCAGGATTTCTATTTTAAAAATTACTAAATTTGGAAGCAACAGCCCTTGGTAAGATCTGATTCTGCCATCGCTCCCTGTATCATCCAGAGCAAGCCCATGAAAGTCTCAGAAATTTGGTTTTCTTATTCATAAAAAAGAAATAGTATTACATACCTCTTGTAGGGTTGAGAAAGGAAAATGAGATACACTATGTAAAAATACTTTGCAAACTTTACAAATATTATATATTGTGATAAATCATGGATGTTTTCTAATGATGTTGACCACATGCAGTTTTCAGAATACTTAAATAGTATTTTCAATCCTCTCCCCTCCATACATGGAAAAAGCAAATTTTGTTTGGCTTTACAAAACAACAACAACAACAAAATTTCTTTGTAGAATAGCTGAATTTAAAATACCATTTAATGTACAACTATTGGGTTTGTACACTTTACCAGGAACTCGTCTATTTTACATAAAGTGAAAGTATATCACTTAAGACCAAAAATAAATGATTCTCTCTGTGTACAGCCTAAGATGCAGGGAAATAGTGTTTCATTCTGGGTGCCCTATTATCAGAATGACATAGACATTTTGGACAGTGCTAACAGATGCACAAGAAAGTGATGGAGATCTGAGGTGATTCACAAAGAGGGATTAATAGAATTAAGTATGCATGGATTGGTGAGACACCAACTGCTTGCTAATATCTGATGTTGTAAACACCAAAGCAGCAAAGAAATTATTTAGCAAGCTACAAGATGATATAAGTAGTAGGGTGAAAAAGAAAGAGAGAGAGAGAGAGACAGAGACAGAGACAGAGACAGAGACAGAGGGAGGAAGGGAGGAAGGAAAGAAGGGAGGAAAGAAAGGAAAGGAAGACAGAAGGAAGGAAGGAAAGGAAGACAGAAAGGAGGAAAGGAAGAAGAAAGAAAATTCAGACTAAATTTCATGAAAGGAAAACTCGAGAGTGAAATCTAATAGTCTGGGGAAGTGTCTTTTATGACAAAACTTGAGGAAGTGCTGTCTCTTGAAATATTTAAAACAGGGGAGAAAATAAACTTAGCAGTTTATTAGGCAAAATTAGGAAGGCAGACCTGATGACTTAAGATAAATCCTTGTTTCCTTGATAATCATATTTGATGCTTTTAATAATCAAATCCTGATTTTTTTAAAGTTTTTATGGAACAACCTGTCCATATATCAGGTTGTCTTCAACTATCATTCTTATTTACAACACTCGGTTCCAGTGGTTTCATTAATGTTGAATGTAACATTAATGCTAACATAATTTCAAAGTGCAGGCATTACAATGTCAAAGTTAATTACTTTAAACAGTATATTGTAAAGGAAAATATAAAAGAGTAGTATATAAATCTTATTATATTTAAAACTATTTTTAGGAATTTAGCCTCTATTTCACAACAGGGAGAACAAAATAATTTCAAGAACATGTTCTTCATAGAATGTTATAGTGCCAAGAATTTTTATATTTATTTGCTGTGTTTAAACATCTGCAGTTAAAAAAAAGAAAACAACTTTTGCAGTTTGGCATAGTGAAAAAGGAGCTGAATTTGCTGTAAACACACCTAATTCAAATCTGATTCTATCACATCTTTCTGATTTTCAATTTTTCTTCTTTATAAATTATGGGCTACATTAAGGTTGCCCTGAAGCAATTGCAAATTAGAAAAATAATGTTGCTTCTGAGAAGGAGACTTTAAATCCAACACACTATAGGTAAGACCAAAGACCCATGTGGCAACTAGAGACGTAGAATGATTTCCATTGTAAATTCCAAAACTGGTTCTTGGGATTATACTTCAGTGTTCTTATGAATTGATTATTCTATCCTGAGTAGTTTTAGCCCTAGACCTATAAAATTGATTGTCATATTCTTATGAATCATTACAAATTCAGCAAAATAATGACAGTGTGAAGGTCCCCTTGGGTGATCACCCAGTGGCATCTCTTTTTGCATCGCAACACCTAATTTGATCTTTACAACTGAGGGAAAACATCTTTCACTGATCAGTGGAGAAATACGTAGGACCAGTCCCACCAACAGTGTACTTTATTCCTAAACCTTAAATGCAGCATATAAAGAGCCTCTTGACATTCTCCATGCCCACAACACAGAGACATACTCACTTCAAACCGTCATCACCACCCCCCCCCCCCAGCCATTCTTCTGTCATTCCTTGGAGCTGTCAGTGTCTCTTCATCATGAGCATAAAGATTTGGTTCCTTCTCAAGTGTTTCAAATCTATACAGTATTGAGGTATTTTACTGATGCATCAAATAGGTAGGAACCTTAAAAATAATTCAGTATCAGATTCTTACATTACATATGAAAGGAAAAGAGTGGAAGAGCATTTAAAATTAAGTCATTGTAGAAATAAATAAATATCTCTCTTCCTTACCACTTGAGGCAGAAGAAATCATGAGACCTGGAACATGTGGACCCTTGCTAGGAAGGAATACTATACAGTTTTGGGATATCCTGCAGGACTCTGAGCTTAGGGTATGTATAGGCCTGTACCTAAAAAAAAAAAAAAAAAAATCCTCATGAGCAGCCAGGGGCAAGGTGGATTGAAGAGAGAGAGAGCAACATTGCCAAGGTCTAGAGCTCAGATTGGCATAAATGGCTGCTGTGGGATTTCTTTAGAATGGGAAGACCCAATAATCAATCTTAAGCAGTGTGTTGCTAAAACCTAAATCCTTTTTATCTCTCAATATATTCACTAACTTCTGCTCTACCTAACAAAGTCTTTTTTTTTGCATTTATTTGTTGGTTTTGGGGTTTTTTGGGGGGGGTTATTGTTTAATTTTGTTTGTTTTTGAACTGTAGTTATGGTTATTTTGTTGATAAATGCCAAAGGGGCTGGATTCCATGTCTGGTTCAATATACAACAGTGACAGCTCAGATGAGTGGTAGATACTTACAGACAAGCAGGTAAACAGGATTTGAAGGACAATGTAAGCTACTCTATCCTCCCCAAAATATGAAGAAAGAATGATAGCCATAGCTTCGTACAGCCCTGTCATAGTCTGTTTGGCTCTATAACAAAATACCATAGACTGGGTACCTTATAAGCAGCAGAAATTTATCTCTCACTGTTCTGGAGGCCGGGAAGTCCAAGGTCAGGATGGCAGTGTGGTCTCATGAGGGCCCTCTTCTGGGTCGGGGACTTCTTGTCTCACCTTCACATGGTGGGAGGGAAGAACTGGATCTCTGGGACCTCTTTGTAATGGCACTAACTCCATTCATGAGGACTCCATCTTCATTCCCTAACACTTCCAAAAGGTGGCCTTTCCCAATACCTTCACCTCTGGCATTAGGATTTCACCATATGAATTTGGGGGTGCACACACATTCAGATGATAGCAGTTTCAATTTGACCATATTTCATTTGAACCTTAAAGGTCAGGGTATTTCTGTTTGCACCTAGGTTGTGTAAAATGGAGAAATTGAGACCCAGATTGTTCCAGTGTGTTACCTAGGATTGCCTGGCACAGTTCAAGTTTGCTGATTTTTATGGCTTTCCCTCATTGTCAGAAGCTGATTTTAAACCTCACATTGGTCACTTGCAGTCTCTGGAGTACAGCCACCTACATATGGCTCCTGGGTACTTGAAATGCTAGCTTGAAATGCTATTGGGGCCCCAGAACTGAGGCAAAGCCAGAGGGCGTTGGAATGCCTTTTCCTTCAGTCCATGAGTCGTAACAGCCACAGATCTACAAGCTTATTGACATTTTAAATAACATGGCCTGAGGTGCCTGGCATGCTGGCCTTGATGCTCAACTCTGCAGTTTCCTTTGATGACAAAACTCTAGTAGGGAGCTCCTGAGATTGAAATGCACGCCAGGAGAAGCGGGACTCTCCCCTGTTCCCTTGCTGCTCTGCTGCCAGTAGTTGTTCTCCTTCTGACCCCTTGGATAATATGACCAGTCCCACCAAAAATGTGGCACTCTGGCCTTGGACTAGGCTCAGGTCTAGGTTTAGATTTACTTGATGGGCACTACATTATTTCTAGAAGTAGGGGGATTTTTGTTTGGAACCTACTTCTCATTTAATGCATAGAGCTGCTCAGAGAAAATATTCATTGTGTCCAACTCACTTGAGTTCTTGCGGTGTGATATTGTTGGCCTCTCCTGGGGCTAGGGAGGCAAGGGCTGAACTGCTGAAGCTCCATGGTAAGAGACAGTTTTGTTTCTTGGATTCAAGGAGTTCCAGAGCTAAGAATACATTTGTTTCCCAGATCAAGGGCAAGCACTGCGGGTGCTCAGGAGTAAAATCCTACAAAGGCTGTGACTCTGAGCACCCCTGCTGCCTGCTCCTGTATATTGAGCCTTAAAGGAATACAGAAACAAACTAAACACGTTTTATTGGGTAGAATTTACACCAAGCTCCTGAGAATTGAGAAAGGGAGTAAATAACATTTTCCTTCTTTATTATGTTGGCTGCCTCTTATGAACTACCTTGTAGAGTGTGAGACAAGTACACAATCAAGTTCCAAGTAAATAACATCATTAATTCAAATGGAATAAAGTGTGAAACATGACCCAATCCAAACTATTATATATATTTTTTTAAAAATTAGAATGATCTCATGTGAAAGTGACAGGAATGTGCTGTAATTTAGAAATAGATGAATCATCTAGTGTTCCCAGGATAACATTTTTATGTGCTGATGAAATCTATGTAATATATCTTCTTTAAAAAAATAAACCTTCTGCCCATAAAATACCTTTATTAGAGTTTACCAAGTTTAGCAGAAATGGCAGCTAATGTCTGGAGTGCCTATTAAAGTGCAGGTCATTTGTTTGATAGTGATTATAGAGCATATTATTAAAAATGTGCGTTCACAAAACAATTCTAGCTTTATACAGATCCACATAGAAAATAAAACTTTTAAATTGTGGGGATTTTATACCCAGTAAAATATTTATTGTTGCACAATGTATTGTTAACTGTGTTGACTAGTCTTCAGTAAGGTGCCACATAAATGAAAAATTAACCACTATAGAATAGAAAATAGTTTAAAGTCCTGAAGTGAGTTCCTATGCATACAAAGCAGCTTTGTCCTGGGCAATGTAATGTGGAAATACTTCAGTGAAGAAGACACCATAGTAGAATACTTGACAGCAAAACAAAACCAAGGCCAGTGCTAGAATTGCTAAATTAAGGAGCTACATGCAAATGTGGGCTGGCCTGAATTAATGATGTCGAACAGCACATGCGGGGTTTGGGGAGATGATGAAATCTCACGGACACTGTAACTGCATCTCGGCAATCCGAGGCACAAGTGTGCTGCTATTGTGCTGTAAAATTCGAGAGAGATAATAAACTTCCAGATTAAAATTTCTTTTCATATTGAGAGAATTAAAAAAAATTGATTGCCTTACTCACTCTGTGCTTTAGAATCCTCTCTGGTGAAATCACCCTTCAATCTGAAATGCTACTGTATTGTGGATTACATTTTTAGTGTTAATCAGAACACTTCACTCAAACAGTAATCTCGGAATTTTTCTCCTCATTGATTTTGTTTCTTTCTCTCTCAAAAACTCAGTGTTAGCAGACTTCCTTTTAGACTTTTGAGAAATGACAATTTCTCTCTAGTGTATTCTGGGAATGATTTTTAAAAAATTGCTACCTCACTTTGCTGTCTGCCTAAAACACTTAAATGGGAGCCAAAAGCACCGAATTTTCATCTTCCTGCTACTGAAGTAGCCTAAGACATTGAGGTGAGTTAGAACTCAACAGGGAAGGAAATCTCACCGTCCAGAAATTGCCTGGTTTGGACGTGATCTCCTGTGAGGGCTTAATTAAGTTGCTGAATCGGTTTTCTGAGTTTCTGCCAGAGCACAGTACCTGACAGCACTGACCGAGGTAACTTTTTTTCTTGACTTTTAAGACAAGCTTCGAATTGAGGGTTTGCATAGGATCTCTTGCTGTGAACCTCATTCTCATAGACACCTCTCTCTATGTAAGCTTCATTCACATATGAGCCAGTTAGACAGTACTAGAAGCTGAATTAACTTCTGTACATCCTCATTCTTCATTCAGAACATATCAAAACTGTAAACTGCCCATTATCTTAGAGGACTTGCAACTACTCATATGTTCTTCTTAGTTCAAAAGTTGTCACCATATATAAAAGAGTCTTTATACTATAAAGATCACACAGAGTCAAGATAGAGTAAGTACCTTTATTTTTTTAGATATTTTTTTCATGTTTTATTTATTTATTTTGAGAGAGAGACACACACAGAGCACAGCAGGGAAGGGGCAGAAAAAGAGAGAGAGAGAGAGAGAGAGAGAGAGAGAGAGAGAGAGAGAGAGAATCCCAAGCAGGCCCCTCACTATCAGCACAGAGCCTGATACCATGGCTTGAACCCAAAAACCGTGAGATCGTGACTTGAGCTGAAATCAAGAGTCGGATGCTTAACTGACTGAGCCACCCAGGAGCCTCCAAATAAAGAGTACTTTTAAAAGTATTTTCTTGATGCCCAATTCGTGGAGTTAAATACGTGTATCTTGTTGAGGCTGAACTATGAACTATGTGAGTGCAAGGAACATATTTTAATTCATTTATATTGAGCGTACCTGGTCAGTTTAGGCATTCAATAAATATTTGTTGAAAGAACAAAGAACGAATGGATGAATGTACATTGCTACCTCCTCCTATATTCTCCAAGTTAATATTGTAGTTGAGAATATTGTCTTGGGAGTGCAAACTTGAAAGGCAGGGGGAAGGGGATTAAAATAAACGGCTTATATCTTCTTTGAAGAAAAATTTAGAAGAATTTGCACTGTCCTACAAACCGGGTCAAGACACTATGGACAATGATGCATCTGAACAAAACGATTTCTTTATCTTCAAAACATGTGAAAGAGATTGTGGAAAACGTGGTTCTAAGATCTTGTCAAATGTGCTGCTTTGCAAAATGCTTATCACCTATAGCTATAACTTCATTGTCTTGCAAAGTAGGGGTTCTCTTCCTAGTCCTTACAAAGCTTGCAGTTTGCAGTTCAAATGAAACTGATCTACTTATGCTTACCTGGCAACAGGACAACTTCATGTAGAAACTATATATATACATTTCCCAAAGGCAGAGCCAGGACTCTTCCACTCAAACAACAATGAACAGAATTGGGCCCTGGAGGAAGCTATCACATTTTAGTCCTTTCAGAATCCTAGAAAGTATACTCTATCTTTCTCTTCTAAATGAAAACAAACATAAAATAACAGAGCAGTGGGAAATCATTTCCTTGACTTGGAGTAGACATATCTAAAAAAAAAAATCTAATAAATGAAGAAACTAAGCTCAAATTTGGCCTCTTAATGAACCTATAAGAGTTGATGACAAGCTTTCTGATTATAATACATTACATAGAGTCAGTGGTTGCTATTATCAGCCTGTCCTACAGGGAACAACATGGGGATTACTTCCTAAAACATCAGTTGCATGAAGCCATTAGAAGCTACAGGTGTAGAAACTTAAGTGCAAAGTAAGGTGAAATTGGGATAAGGAGGAAGGTTACTATACTGTTGCAAGCCCAATTAATCTTTGATTTCTGTTTATTGAAGAAAGGACTCAGTGAGTCATTGCTTTTGCCTTATATGTTAAAAACTTGGATTAGGCTTTCCATAGTATGGAGAAGTACATTTCCATTCTGTAAAATAAGGGGCTTCTACTAGATTCACCTTTCATGTCCAAATATTTTCTGTAATTTTAGGATTCATGTACAAATCCACTACATTCCTGCGGCGCCTGGGTGGCTCAGTCAGTTAAATGTCCGACTTCGGCTCAAGTCATGATCTCAGGGTTCATGTGTTGGAGCCCTGTATTGGGCTCTGTGCTGACAGCTCAGAGCCTGGAGCCTGCTTCAGATTCTGTGTTTCCCTCTTGCTCTGCCCTTCCCCTGCTCGCTCTCTCTCTCTCTCTCTCTCTCTCTCTTGGAAATAAACATTAATTTTTTTTAATTTCACTACATTTTTCTTCCATACAAATGAGTTCCAAGGTGACAGAGTTATCTGTGATACCAGTGTGCAGTCTAGTTTTTAGAACAGAGTGTGTAATATATTTTTGTTTTTGCACTAAATCTGCAACAAATCTTTCAAAAAGAAAAAGGTAAACAATGTTCTTAGTGTCTTAGAATGCAATATTGCTTCTAAAAAGGGAACTTAGTGACCAGTACACATCTTACACCTTCAGAGGGCCTTTTTTCAAATATCATAACAATGAGGATGCAAAATAGCTTGTGGAACTGAGCTTTAAGCTTCTGCTTCTACAATAGTCTTTAATCATGTAGAAAAATTATGTTAAAAATGTCCTTCTAATATTGAGTAACAGCTGTGCTACACATTCTGCTAGTACTAGCAATTCATAAATTAAAATAACTGGCAATTTTGCACTAAATTTATGTCAGCAAATGCCTGGTCAATGTAGGATAGGATGTTAAATCATAACCATTAAAGAAGTTTTCTTAAACAAAAGACCAGCCCCATTAATTTCAATGGTTTAAATAAATGGTTAAATAAACCATTCGGTACATTGTGAGAGACTTGTATTTTTTCTCCTTAAGAAATCTGAACAGATTAGCCTTAATTCACTATTGAAATTTCCCTGACTGCTAGATGATAGTCAGAGGGCAACAGTATATCTCAAAATTAGACAAGTCCCCGAGTCTCTGGGATACAATGCCTCACAGGTTGTGCTTTTAAGAGGCTGCTCTAGATGAAAACAGTCACTGATTTATGTGTTTATTTCTAAATGTGTGGTGTTTACTAAAAGTAATGTACTATTGTGCTCTCTTTGCACAATGCTTTGCTAACATTTATTTCTACAGGAAGGATCAGTACACCTCTGCCCCAGCCTTTTTTTTTTTTTTTTTTTTTGTGATTAGTACTATAAAGGACAGTATTCCAAAAAGTTTGTACATCCGAACTGTCTAATTCTGATGAAAGAGAAAAAAGTAAATGGGTGCGTAGAGGGTAGAAAGAAAAACTCTGATAGAAATACAGCAGAAATGACCTGCTTTGCAAAGACAAATCTTAGACAAAGAACCATCCGTGAGACCAATTCTGATTGTCATTGAAATCCAAAAAGGAAACAGTCTTTGGTAATTCTGATTTAAAATGGCACATTAAATTAAAGCAGAAAAGAGTTTAGGCTAACTCCAGACGTCTTCAAAGCCATATTCAATGTCAGAACTAAAGGGAGCAATTTCTGCGAGGTTCTAAAAGAATGTGTGGCCCAAGATATTAGACCCAGATAAGATGTGAGCTATGTGAAGGGACAACCAAAAATATTCTCAAACATGCTTCTGTATTTCTTCTATAATGAGAAACAAAATCAGAGCTCCCATATTCTCCATAGGGATCTGATGAATACTTCTTATGAAAACTATTCATAATTCAAGAATTAAACACCTCAGAATGGAGAACTCGCTGTAAAAGAATTGGAACAAGAACCATTTGAACATAATCAATATTATTTTCCATAATAATTATGGTTCTAACATAAAGGTAAACACAAACTTTGTAATAAAAATATAATATACAGTTTGAATATATATTAAATATTATATATGGGTAATAAAAAATTTGAGAGGTGGAGATAGAAGCTGGGAGCAAGTATAATGTGATAATATCTTCATCTCTCATAGCAGAGATGAATTGATAGTAAGGCTGAAACATATAGTTAGAAATAGCAACTTAAATGCAATGTTTTTCTCAGTTTCTTAGCATTAGGGAACTCTATTATGACATAGTATCTTTTGAAGCAAATAATTTTTTTTTTAAGTTCAGCAATCCTTTCTTCTATTTGTTATGAAATTTTTCTTTGTTAAACTCAAGTAAATAAAATGTAATTATTTTGTTTAAAACAGTAGTAATGTTTGGGGGCACCTGGGTGGCTCAGTCGGTTGAGCATCCGACTTCAGCTCAGGTCATGATCTCACGATTTGTGAGTTCGAGCCCCACGTGGGGCTCTGTGCTGACAGCTCAGAGCCTGGAGCCTGCTTCGGATTGTGTATCTTGCTCTCTTTGCCCCTCCCCCACTCACATTCTCTCTCTCTCTCTCTCTCTCTCTCTCTCTCTCTCTCTCTCAAAAATAAACATTAAAAATTTTTTTAATTAAATAGTAGTAATGTTTGATGCTATTTTGAAATACATTCTCTTTATTTATCTGTCTACCACTCAACCATCCAGCCTCATAGCTTTGGCTCATAGAGCCCTTGGCTAGGATAGTGCCTGTAAATAGAGAAAGACAGAATTAGAAGAAAATTTTTACTTTTTTTCTGTAATTTTCTACTGGGATTTTTATAGTAAATATGTATCATTTTTGTTAAACAATATAGTCATTGTCGTTAAAAAAAAAGGAAGGATCAGATAAAAAATATACAAAGAGCCATCCACTAGCATCTCGATATGAAAGTCTCTTTCTCACTACACCCCAAGATGACTTAACTTTGCCTTCTTCCGCTTCATGATAGAGCTCAACTTAATGCACATTCTGCACCTGGATATCATGTTCTGAATTTAAGTAATTTGCTTCTAATTTATCAATTAACATTTTAAAGAAGTTTTATCATAGTAGATATACAGAGGATTTAAATATAATAAAAAGCAGCAATCTCCCATATGCCTCTCCTCACTTTTAGTCCTGGTGCCCAGAGCAATTCCTCTTAACCTTTATTATTTGGGATTGTGTTTCTTATTCTCCTCCCTCTCCCTTGTTTTCTGGTTTCAGAGAGGTCTATTGATTTATTTTCATAACAGATGAGAAATCAGTTCATGTATACTACGTCCTCTTTCCCTAATTTACAACCAACCTACATAATTTTTATCATTTATAATTTTATCATTTTTATCATTATTATTAGCATCTCCACAGATCACCCTCAAACAACAGAATTCAATGTTTATTTGTTCTTTAGTCTTGGTCGGTGTTCATACAGCATTTGGTCGGATTCCAAAAGTAGCATTTTCTTCTTCTCCTCTTATACCCCTTCCATTTTTATTACGTCCATCAAAAGTACTTTTACCTTTATATTGCCAAAATTTGTAATAGTAACATTCTGAGTTTTGTTTGCTTGTTTTTTTTTCTCTAGTTCTTAACATGTAAGTTTCAGAAGTAGCTTTTCAATTTCCACACGTAAAGCACACTGCCTTGCTTTGAGTCTATAAATTAATTCTCTCAACAATGTTTTGTAGGACTTAGGATAAAAATATATACTTTTTGATACATTTATTCTTAGGAATTGAATAATTTTTATGCTATTGTAGAATTTATTTATTTTATTTTCTAATTGCTACTAGCATAAAGACAGACAAATGATTTTTGTAAATTGATCTCATGCTTGTAAACTTGATAAATTCTCATTGTTTGGAGATTTCCTTGGATTTTCTATGTATATATCATATCACCTACAAATAAAAATACACCTACTTCTTCCTTTCTGATGTTTGTATCTTTTACTTCTTTTTCTTGCCTTAACACGCTGGCTAGGACCTTTAGTATAATGGTGACTGTCAGTGGTGATAGGAGCAATACCTGTCATGTTTATGACCTTAAGCAGAGTACTTTCAATATTTTATCATTAAATATACTGTGGGCTGCAGGATATTTGGTTAAGTTTTTAAAGCTCAAAGTGAAAAAACAACCTGCTTTATTTAAAGTGGGTTTGAGAGGTGCCTGGGTGGCTCAGTGGATTAAATGTCCGACTCTTGATTTTGGCCCAGGTCACGATCCCAGGGTCATGGGATCAAGCCCCATGTTGGGGTGTGCTGACAGCACAGAGCCTGTTTGGGATTCTCTCTCCCTCTCTCTCTCTCTCTCTCTTTCTCTCTGCCTCTCCCTCACTCATGCACGTGTGTGCTCTTGCTTTCTCTCTCTTAAAATAAAAAAATAATAAGCATAAAAAAATAAAGTGGGTTTGAATGTTATACTTGCCTGCATCAATTGAGACATATTTATGTTTGGTGAATTATACTTATTTATTTTTTAAATGTAACTTCTGTTACATTCATTTAAAAAATCTCACTTGGTCATATTGATTTACCTATTTTTTGCAGAACAGAAATTGACTGGCTAATATATTTGGGATTTTGTGACTATATTCATAAACGATATTGTCCTGTAATTTTCTTTTCCTGCAATTTCTCTTTTGGGGTTTGGTATTAGTTTTATGTTGGCCTCCATTGCAAAGAATTTTGCAAGGGTGGGAATATTTCTTCTTTAAATGTTTGGTAAAATTCCCCAGTGAAGACCTATTAGTCTGTAGTTCCTGCCTTTCTATGGGTCACTTGTATATTTTTCAGAATTCTGTTTTACCAATAGTGTTTTTGAGTGTACCTCTTTTTTTTTAACTTTCTTTGTGATTGCTCTACATTATATTACATAACATATCACAGTCTGTAGAAAACTTACCTCCCTTTACATTTCTTTATCCTTCTCTGTTCATAGTATAATTGTCTGAAATATTTCCTCTAAACACATTTAGAGTCACATCAGACAGTGTTATGATTTTTGCTTTAACCAACAAGCACAATTTAGAAAATTCAAGAAGAGAAGGAAAGGCTAAAGTATCTACTCATATTTTTGCTTACAGCGCTCTTTCTTCCTCCCTGATATTTGCAAGGTTCCTCTTTCACTGCTTCCCTTCTCTTTTGAGAACTTCTTATAACCATGCTTTTAGGGCAGATCTACTAGTGACAGATTCTCTTAGTTTTCCTTCATCTCATGAGAATTGCTGATCTTCCCTTCATTCCTAAAGAATACATTTGATGGGTATAAGATTTGGGGGTGACAGGCTTTTCTTTCAGCAGCTGAAAAATTGTGTGTCACTTCCTTCCAGCTTCTGTGATTTGTGGGAGGAATCCTCTGTTATTCAAGTAGCTTTTACTCTGTAGGTAAAGTGTCATTTTTCTCTGGCTGCTTTCAAGATATTTTCTTTGTCTTTAGTCTCCAGAATTTGATGATGTGTCTTATCATGGTTATTTCTGAATTCATCCTGTTGGGGGTTCTCTCAGCTTCTTGAGTCTTTCTGTGTCTCTTGCCAGATGTGCAAAGTGTTCAGCCATTATTTCCTTACATACTTTTTTAGCTCCATCCTTTTCACTTTTCCTCCCAGGACACCAATGACACAAAATTTAGATCTTTTGTTATAGTCCCACAGATCCTTGAAGATGTATTAACTGTTTTCCCAGTTTATTTTCTTTCTCTTGTTTAGTTGGGTATTTTCTGTTATTCTCCTTTTCTTCCCTCTGTCCCTTTCAAGCTACTGTTGATCCCATCCACTGAGCTTTTTATTTCAATTATTATATTTGTCAGTTTGAAGTTTCCCATTTGGTTCTTCTTTATATCTTCTGTTTCCTTGCTGGACTCTCTTTGTTGAGGCTTCTCATTTTTTTGTTTTGTTTTTTGTTTGTTTGTTTTGGTTTTTTGTTTGTTTCAAATGTATTTATAAAAACGCACTGAAGTGCTTTTTTTTTTTTTTAAATCATGGCTGCCTTAAAGTCTTTGTCAGATAATTCTAACATCCTGTTATTTCATTGCTGGCATCTATTGCTTGTCTTTCTCATTTAGTTTGAGATCTGTTTGGTATTTGGTCTGAGGAGTGATTTTTTGATTGGCATCTGTACAACTTCACACTGTGTTACATATTTCTAGATCTTATTAAAGCCTTCTGTTTTAGCTGGCTTCCTCTAACACCACTATAGTGGGGGCTAGAAGTGGGGGGAGGGGGAGGTGGCACTGCCTCATTATTGTCCAGTGGACCTAGAGGTCCATGTTCTGTACTGAACCTTGGTTGACACTCTTAGGGGGTGGGAGGTTCCTTGTTAGTGCCGGGCAGGAGTGGAAAGTCAAGCTCCCACTGTTATCTCATTACTACTGGGCATGGTGAACAAAAACTCCTTTGACACCACACAATTTGTGGGGGGAACGTCATTCCTGCCAGGTCGGGGTAAAAATCCAGGCTTTCTATTTTGCCTTCTCTGATACCACCTCAGAAGAGGTGTTTGGATGCCTCCTTGCAGCCTCACTTCCCATTCAGCTTTGTTTGCATGGATGGGGTTGGGCCCCTGTGCTTTCTGTGCTCTTTGACTGGAGCTGGGTGCCTACTGTCTTGGTAGGCTGCCACTTTCCTGGGTCTTTGGCTGGAGAAAACATACTTTGTTATGGCTTTTTTGTCTATACCTATTGGTTTCTAGGCTGTTGGATTCTTCAGCCCCAAGTCTTGGATAGAGGAGACAAAAAGAAAACCTAAGAAACTCATTAGTATGTTATTCTTTGAGTCCTGAGTTCTTAGCTAGTCTTCTCTCTTTCCTCCATCTTTCTTAGTCCTCTTCTACATAATTTCCAGGATTTTAAATTGTACTTCGTAAGAAGAATATGTAAAGTATACCTACTCTATTTTCTCAGAAGGCTAACTGTCCAATTAATTTTTAATTACAAGTTTTATATCTTCTAGTTCTAAAATGTTCATTCTGTTCCCTTTTGTAGATTCAGTTTCGGTGTTCAAATTCTATGTCTCTTTGTCCACTATTATGTATTCTGCCAACATATTTGTGGTACCTACTTTAGCGTCTCTGTCTACTAATTCCAACATCTAAGTCTATTTCTATGACTGTTTTTTTTGTTGTTGTTGTTGTTGTTGTTAACATTTACTTTATCTTGCTTCTTTGCATAGCTCTTATTTGTTTATTGTATATCAGACAGGATATTTTTTAAAACCTTATAAACTGAAGAAAATGTTGTTCCCCAGATAGGAACTTAGCAACTAGGCAAATGGTATAAGAAAATGCCCACTTCAATCCAAACAGTAGTTGAAGTAGTTTGGGGCTAGGTTACGGCTTTACTTAGTTTCAGCTTACCCTTTATTTCAAATATTTTCAGGGTGAGATCTTTTTGTATATATTGCCATCTCTCCCCTCTTGCAAGATCTAAGAACTGTGAGAGTTCTTTTTGCTTTCCAGCCAAAACTGTTGTCTTCCATGAGGCCACAGCCAAACGCTCAACTAAAGTCCCGTGGGGAAAGAAATCCACCAGCAGAGAGAATTAGCTACATGTTGGGGTTTCCTATAGATCTAATATGTCGACCAGCACACAATGTTATGAAATCTCCTGTTTCTCTTTACCTCATGAAGTTGCCTCTACCTTTCGCAGGCTTGATTTTTAGTTTGCTTATACCCAAACTTGGCAGACCATCCAGAGAGGAGAGTGGCAGATGATTTCTGTTTACTTAAAAATATCTTTTCTTTAGAATGTAGTTCCTTTAGGCTTCTTTATGGCCACAGTTCTCCAACAGTGTTAAAAAAAAAAGATAATTTTTGGTTTTTCTATTTTCTCAATTTATTATAGTAGGAATAACATGGCAGATATGTTGCACATTTCTATATCAAAGTTGGCTGCCCTAACATGTTTTGAGAACTTAGTGAAGTCTTACACAATTTGTTTATAAATGGCTTCTAAAAGTTAAAAACCAACAAACTGCACTCGTGTTATTATGGCTATGTAACAGTTATTACTGAAGAGCCAAGTAATGTGCTCGGATTTTCTTCTCCCATAATTTAATACCCCATCCACTTTTCTACTCATGGAGAATATTTCTAGAGTTAAGTTCCATGGGCTTTTATGCTCCACAAAATTCTATCCTATTTTTAATTTCTCTCTTATTATATATGATGCATCCAATTAATTTTCTCTAATCCTTCCACTCCTGCCAGCTTTCTAGTTTATCAGTTAAGCTGTAATTCTGGAATTTTTAGCACTTTCCTGGAATACTTAATAGTCTGAGATTGAACACACTAGGTTTTTTGGAATATGTATTCAAATTCCACTATGCTTTTCCTGTTTGTGTTTGGTATTTCTTCCTTTTCAAGTAAGGCTGCTCTCATTTTATTAAGGCAGCATCTTCCAAATACCACTAGGAATACTAATTAGAATATTTTCTAAGTATTCTATGCTTTGAAATATCTCTTTTTCCAATGGGAAGGTGGGGAAGATTCCCCCCCCCCCCCCGCTTTGTCTCTTTTTTTCTAAATATATATTTGAGTCTTTATTCTTTGCATAGGATTTTTTCTAATGTCTGGAGATGCTTATTCTTCATTTAAGTAAGAGACTACAGCAAATATGGCTGTGAACACTGTGGAGTTTGGCAGACTTCACTTAATATGAGTGGGCAAAGAGCTGGCAGTTAAATTTTCAGATCCCTAATGGCAGAATATTTATCACTTAATCCTTGGGTGCTGTCTCTCACACTAGTTACCTTAGTTCTCCTTGCAAAAGATACTTTAGTTTATTTGAAGAGCATTACTTGAAGTTTTTACCATTTTGCTTTTCTCCATATGGGCTAACTCCTTTATGCCAGCTGTGTGCAGACATAGGAGAGAGATAGGAAAATCAACTGTTTCTTCTGCAGACTTTTAATTATATCCTGTCCCTAGTCTTTTTAGATATAGTATTTCCAACTTCCAAGCCCTACTGAATTTCTGTAGAGGAAATCTGTTTCATCCTTCACTGAAAATTTTGTAAAGTATCCTTGACTTTATCCTTCTCATTTTTGCCTTATTGGCCACCAGTCTTCAATATGTTTTTCTGTTGTATGTTTTTCCAGAAGAAATCCAGAGCAATTGGATTGATAAATACTTTCTGCACTCCCACTGTTTTTTGGTTTATGTCTTTATATATCCCTTTTTTTTTTATTATTTGAATTCATGTTGGTAGAGAGAAGGAAGAGAAACATCTATTCACTCTGCCATATTGAAAAAGATTTCTTGTTTTTAAAATTCATTTTTTAAACAATAAAATTGGATTATAATGATAGTTTAACTTTGCTGTAGTCATATACTACTCTTTATGGAAGAGTGAGAAGAGAAAGTCCTTTAGAGACCCTTCTAACTAAAGAACTTATGATATATAAAAACAGTTTCGTCCATTTGTTATAGCTATCAGAAACAAAATGAAATTTTCTTGAATGGTGTCTTCTCTTTCCATTAAAACATATTTGAATGTATTAGACATGAAATTTATCAGGTCCCAGTGAGAGATAGTACATAGTAAATAAAAATAATGTGTGAATATTACAGCAAGTAGTGAAGAGTCTTTTTTTTTTAATGTTTTATTTATTTTTGAGTGAGAGGGAGAATGGGAGGGTTAGAGAGAAAGGGGGATGGAAGACCCAAAGTGGGCTCCACGTTGACAGCAGAAAGCCCAATGTGGGGCTTGAATCCATGAGCCCTGAGATCATGACCTGAGCCAAAGCCAGACGCTTAACCAACTGAGCCACCCAGGCACCCCAAGAAGTGAAGAATCTTAATGCCATCACTATATCAGAAGTATTGGCAATAGACAACACTAGAGCTATTCCAGTAGACGAAGGGAAGAAAATGCCAGATGTCACCAAAAAAAGTTGATGGCTCACTTTTGAGTAAATGTGAAGAAGTATCATCTCAAGATTCCTTCTTGTAGAAACTGAGGTCTGGATTATAAATAAAATAGAGGCCACCACCCATCACAGAGATGAGGAAATCTCCATTATCTTCTATCCCCTGGGTGAAGATTTTTCTCTCTCCCTTTTGTGAATTTTTTCTCAATAAACTTCTACATTGATCATGTAGCAGAATGAATATCTAACCAGTTTTTACTTCATTTTGTGTATTATTTCATAGTTTGTGATTTCAGTTTTAAATAGGGTATTTTAAGTAATGAGGGACCAGGTAGCTGACAGTGAGGACGTGAACAGCCTCAACTTAAGATAAAATATACAACAGATAGACCAAAAAAAGGAGGAGGGGAATGAATTTCCAGTTTACAGTCATCTGTTTTCTATGGAAATGGTCTCTGTTGAAAAGGGTGGGTCCTTGGTAGCCATGCCAGTGCGACTTGTTCCTGTACTCTTAGATATGCAAAGATAGATAATTGACCTGAGATGGGCTATTTGGATCCTTTCTATGGCATATTTGAAATACGAAGGCAGAGAAATAGAATCTAAAAGTCACTGGAATGGAGTCATATTAGTGGCAGTGCCAAGTGACAGACTAAGCATCTGCTTAGAGTACCAGCAAAGCATAGGTAGTGAAAAATGGAAAAATGTGTGATATTGCACATCAAAGTCAATCAAAATATTAAGTATTTGAAATTTTTATATTTCTAAAAATTAAGGTAGTAGCAAGAAAAAGGAGAACTTTATTGAGCTTCTTCAAATTCTGGTATCAATAAGGATCTATTGTCAATCAATTTAGAGATCCCTATCAATAAAAGAGTTTACTGTTTATAACTACATATATATATCTATATATCTATATATCTATATCTATATATCTATATCTATATATATATGTAATTTATATATGTAGTAAAGCTATATAAGTTTTACATATAGGGAAGACAGTGCCCTATATTTTTAAGAGCTTAAGTCCCCACAGCCACAGCTTGATCCCTCCACTTCCTGATGTGTGGTTATTCTTTTTCCTTTGATTCTCTGAGTTCAACTAGTATCCTTTGAAAACCCACTTTCTTTTTTTGGAGATTCTAGAGTACAGTTATTTAGACTATAAAACTGAAAGCAAGGAAACATAGATATCTTATACTTGTTCAGTGTCCTACAGCCTACAAAGTGCTTTCATACCCTCCTATTTTGTTCTATCAGGAATCCCAGGAGAAACAGATATTATTAATTTTTGCTATACAGATGAACAAATGAGAACTTTAAATACCAGTAATCACATGACTAATAAAATATAGAGCCTATGGTACAAAACTTGTCCCTTGTTCTCTCTGTCACATCAAACCAGCTGGCTTGGAAAATGGATTGAAAGTAAAGAATACAGATATATAAGAGGAAGAAAGGTATACATACTGCAGTCCAATTCAGGTGAAGCTAAAAATCTAATATTGTAATTAAATTAATCTAATTCCATTGCTATTGTTTGCAACCAAAAGAAGTTCTGATAGTAAAATCAAGTGAAATAATACCAAATAGATCTAGTGAACAGTTTTTTGGTAAACTTTCACCTAATATTTGTTAACATGTTTCTCAACTACAGATTTTATCTAGAATGATGCCCATATAATACTACAGTAATGCTAAACATCACATAAATTGTGGTGTTGGAACTAGCAAGCCCAGTTGGTATTTGCTTCCGTCTCAGGAGAAGGTTTTGATAGAGGAATGAGAAATACTCTGGAGAGATACATATATGATTGGTGATGAGAATGGGCCTCCGTACCCTCCAATTAATATAACACAACCTGTTGGTTGTTTTGTGATTTTAAACAACAGACATCATCTTATGTATAGATTATTTTCCAATTTTTAGACATTTTATTTTCACAATGTACTACTGTTTTATTTTTTCCATGTTTAAATCACAATTATCCAATGTTCCTCCATTTTCTCCCAGCACTCCACTACAACCACAAACTCATGAGCAAGTTGACTATTTGGACTGGAGGATTAAGAGTGAGGTAGGCAACTGTGAGTGAGAATAGGAGGTATAGAAAATCAGTAGCCCCATTTGGTCCCATCTGTTCCACTAAGCGACCGCAACCAGCCCTTCCAAAAGGTAAAACCTAACCTGTGGAGGGCTGCTTGCCTTCCTCTGAATCTGGGATGCCTCCTTTAATTTTCATTAACCCCATTTGTAAGAATTGAATATTACAGATTTTCTTCTATTATCCGTGATCCAGTGGAAACACATCACAAATAACCCTAAATAATTGTTGCCTTCCTCTCTCTTCCTAGGAAACATCTTCCTGCTGCTAATAATGCAAACTGCTCCTGATTTATAGCTTCAAATACTTTAGGTAATTCCAATAACTCCAGGGTCAGTAGTGCCTGCAGAGCATAGCCTTGTTAATCAGTCAAAATGATTTCATGTGTTTTCTTAGGAGCATCAGAAAGGGCAAAGGATTTATGGGTGATATCATTTTATGTGCCACCGTGGTGTACAATATTGTCATCATGTGTTAAAACCAGCAATGGTCTTCATTGATTTTAATCATAGTCATAACCACCTCACTCTCCCTGCCCCCTCCATAAAAAGATAAAAGAAATCTGTAGACATTTTATATGGCGACTTTAAAATACTTTAAGTCATTATAACTTTTTAAATGCTTTCATAGCCAGCCAAGATAAAGTGCCACTTCTCACAGATCATATGTCTCTCTCACTAAAATTCCAACTAGAGACACTTAAGGCTATTGAAATGAGAGCATTTTAAATGTGGAGGGGGTTCTTAATAAATAACCACCTCTAAAGAGTCTTATTTGCCTCATTTTTCCAGGAGTATTTTGTTTGTGTAATTTTATTCAAGAAAGAGCTTACATTTTACATGGTGATTCATTCACACATCAAAAATTCAATAAAAATCTCATAGCCAAAAAGATAGACTTACAGCAAAGGAGCAAAAGAAGAATAAGCTTAAATTGAAACATGTCAGAGTAGATCAGATGCCCTTCCATCACCCGTCCAGTGAGTCAGATTCGCATCTCCAGTAGGGTGGCTTTAGGAAAGGAGAAAGGCCCTCATCTACAGTTGTCTCCGTATGAAGGGAAGGCATTTATTTATTCATTTAATCAACCAGCCATTTGTTCTTTTCACTCTTTCAACATTAGCCAGCAAACATTCATGGAATCACATCTGCATGCCAAGCACAGTGTTAAGGTAAGATGCCAGAGGCTTCCATTCCAAGGTTTTCATGGCCTACTGAGGAAGATAGATAGAAATAATAGCAACTTAATAATATCTGCAAATGAATAGTAGCCCAGAAGAAGTAGTGGTTAGCTCTGTTGGTGATGAGCAGGTGGTAACAGGATCAGGTTTCACAAAAAAAGTCTTTCAGGGGAAAGTTGTCTTATTCACAGCAATATTCTCAGGCACCTAGTCTAGTACCTGGTACATAGCAGGCAGTTGTAATTGACACAAGTAAGGCAGCTTTCTCCCTCACAGAGATTCCTCTGATAGTCAGGTCATGCAATTCTCCTACCTTAACTTCCACCATCTACTTCTTCCTTAGCTGAATGATCCAAATGTATAAACATTTTACTCCTATTGGGCCAATTGTAATACCCTATCCACTGCTTGGCTCAAGAAGAAGCATATGACCCAAGCTGGAAAACCTAGGATTCTTCTCTGTTACTCATTTATTCGTTTTTTAACTTTGGTTGGGAGAAGAAAGCCCTTTCCTTTCAAATTCTCACAGCTCATACCCAACACCTAACAGAGATAAATATTTAGTGGGTTCTCAATGTATGTTTGTTGAAAAAATGATTGTATGATGAGGAAGCTGTTGGGGTGCGAATGTGGAACCTCCAGTAATTAGGTTCACCACCTCATGGAGAAACCATTCTAGGAAAAGGATGTTGAGAGGTGGAGAAGGAAAAAGAGAGAGAGAGAGAGAGAGTCTCAAAGGCATGTGTAAGCCCAGGTCTGTCATTCTCAATACCCTCTCAACTTCTTGTGTTCCCCAGTAAAATGTTTCCATAAACTAATTCAAGTTATTAGCACCTGGGAGAGTCCTAACACATTATTCAATAGAACTGGTTGAGAAATTGGCTGATGATTGAATGAATGAATGAATGAATGAATGAACGGACAGATGAAGCATGTCTCTTCAGAGGGCACAGAGACCCCAAACAAGCAGGTGTGCCACACTACGGTGTGCTAGATATGATATTTTAACCACAGCAAATTTTCACCTTCTCCATGTATTGCAGGAGCCAGCGAGGGATAAATAAAACTTCCCAAACTTCCTTGAAGCTAGAAGTCTGTTTATGAATTAGGTTCAGTTCAATGAATAATATACAGGTATGTGAGGTTTAAAAGGATAAAGTGTGATTGGGCATATTGTTGCTTCTGCTTGTCCTGGTAATTAGGTGGGAAGAAATACACGCTCTGATTTCCTGAGTCTGGTCAGAAGCTACGTGGGTGTGAGAGACAGCTGTGGTGATGCAGGGGTAGAAGTTGCTTCCTTAATCTGACTCACAATTGTTAAGTGGCTCACCCTTAAAATTCTGCAGTCTGAAGGAGTTCTTCTGAATTTTTCTTCTCTAGTCTCTTCTAGTGTTGCAAACACTGAGTTCTTTTCGGTTAAAACACCTAAAAACTATACTGAATCCTTACTGATGGGCCTGGCACATACAGAGAATTATAAAAGGTTATGTGAGGTTCTCAAATAGGGGTGGGGAGGCAACATAACTCCCCAGGGAACATTTGGAATGTGTGGAGACTCTTTTTTTTTTTTGCCATAAATCTGGCATCTAATGAGTAGAGGCCAAGGATGCTGCTGATTATCCCATAATGCACAAGACACAGGCCACACCACAGAATTATCCAGCACTAAACATCAATATAGTAAGGTTGAGAAATCCTGGAACAAAGTAAGGTTTCAACAGGTTGTAGCTAGAGGATTAGGCTTTTTATTATTGAGCAGGACCAGATCCTAAAGTCACATATGGTATTCAAAAGTGTGAACAGATCTCTCTCTCTGACATCTTCTTATTGGCCTTTTACCAAATTTGGGAGGCTTAAGTTTCTAAATTCTGCATTTTAATGTGTAAAACTGAAAGGATTGTACTATCGTGAATTTTTGCTATAAATACTAGTTCTCTAGAATTTCCCTGCCTTGAGACCAGTAACAGCCATTGACCTTAGTAAAAATTGGTAATAGATATTACATACTACACTTTAATCATTGCATTGCCACAAATATCTCCAGAATGGGAGACCTACAGAGAAAGTTCATATATACTATCACTATGGGAGTTTCTTGGAATTGCCATAGATATTTCTTAATCTGTGAAAGGACATTAATTTTCACTGTTATCACATGGGTACAATGTTCTGAAAAAGTAAATGGCTTAAAGCATACAAACCCAGCAAAAACAAAAAGAAGATAACATAAAATACCTCCTGTGTATTCATATTTTTTAGTGAACACAAATGAGCAAACTCTTGATAGAACATGAGACTGTCCTGATTGTTTACCATGAAAATAATTCAAGGCTAAAAAATGGCTTCTATTTGATAATCTGCAATCTCTGATCCTACTAAGTGGAATACAGAATGATGCTAGCACAAGGAGAGACAGGACAGCTGGGATGAAGAGATTTAAGAAGCACAGATTAAAAAAATTTAAAAAAAAGCATGTCAAAAGTGAACTTTTAAATATTCATTTTGAATGACTGAGTTCACAGTGCTTTTCTGTGTGCTGCAGATGGTTCAGGGATTCAGGGCAAACAAAGCAACAATTTCTGTATACTCGCAGCTACTCAGCCATAATAGCCAGAGGCCCAAAACTCCAGGGCTTTGAGATGATTCAACCAGATCCCTTTACCTGCCAAATTCCACTGGATCTATGCAGCCTCCATCATGGTAACAAGGGGTGAATGGATGGTAGGAAATGGGAGCCGTCTTGGCTTTCACATCCACATAGCACTCATCACTGGGGAATGACCTTTAAATTCCAATTACAGATTCGTTTATGATGGAAAAATGTTTTTGAAGGGGAGAAGGGACATACAAAACTTCCTAGTTTGATCCAAAATGGAAATTTAAAAAATTAAGCAAATGGAAAGTCATACACATTTAAATCAAGAAGAAATTGTTAGCTGATTACAGGGAATGGTCTGAGATATTTAACTCTAAGAAGCAACCTGTTTCTTTGTTAGACGCAGGGGTATGACCTCATCACACAGAGCTTATTCTCTGTATAATGGCTTAGAGAAAGGAAAGAGCCAAACTGCATCATCTTTCTGCCTGTCTAAGTGTCAGGGGAGAGCTAATACTCAGATGGTGCACTAAAAAACAGTATTAAACTGCATCTTTGAACAATCAAAAACAACACACAAAATGGAATTCAAATAAAAGGCTAACAGCATTTTCTGTAACAAGAGATAATTTTACCGTTTACAGTATATCAGAATGGTAGACCAGACTTTTTATTCCACAGGGGTTTTATTGAGTGCCTATCATGTACCATGCACTATTAGGTGCTACAGAAACATGCAGAAGGCAGTGAGAGAATGCTTTTTCTCCAAGTCTAGTAGATAAGACAAAATAAGAAGCAATACAATAGTCCCTTCCAACCTTATCTGTGGGAGTAGGTTCCAGGACCCCCAGTGAATGCCTTGGACTCCCAGTTCCAAGACCTTAACTGCAGATAGTACTGGACCCTATGTATTTGATGTTTTTTTCATACCTATATCTATGTCTACATCTACATCCATCTATATATGTCTATGATAAGATTTAATTTATGATTTAGGCTTAGTAAGAGATTAACAACAACAACAATAATAATATAGAGCAATTATAACAATTTCTAATAAAAGCTGTGTGAATGTGGTCTCTCAAAATATACTGTACTTCCCTTTGTTCTTGTAATGATGTGAGATGATAAAATGCCTAAGTGATGAGGTGAAATGAGGGGAATGATGTAGGCATTGTGACCTGGGGTTAGGATGCTTTTGACCTTCTGACAACATGTCAGAAGGAAGACCATTTGCTTCCAGACCACAGTTGACTGTGGATAACTGAAACCACAGAAAGTGAAACCATGAGAAAGGGGAGACTACAGTATAATAAAAATCTGTATATGGTGTATATTGAAGAGTTTTGAGCAAAATTTCAGAGACCATAACATCATGGGTTGGAAGATGTCAGGAAGGGTTTGATAGGGTAATATGAAAGGAATCTTGAAGAACTGGAAGAATTTGAACTGACAGAAATGAAGATAACTTTTTGTTGAAAGCAGTCAGTAACACCAAGAGAAAAGAAGCCAAAACAACAGACAGGTATGTGCATAAATCAATATGTGGTATGGTTTAGGTGGAACTAATGAAACATGTAGGAACCTCATAAAAAATATATCTGGAAGGATTAAATCAGAAACACATCATCTTCTAGACCTACAGTGGACCTTAGGAAACCATGATTTAACTCTTTCATCCTACAATTTGGAAGGCTCAGAAAAGGTGAAATTATTTATGCAAGGTGATATGTCAAGGTAATGATCCTAGTGGCCAAAGATGAATGGATTTGTGTCTGTTAAATGTCAATTCCCATTTTTTTTTCTATGGCATCTTCAAGGGTAATCTGGGTATCTGGATATTCTTAAACACCAAGATAAGAAGTTTGTACTAATTAGTTTCATTTGTTAAGTCCTAAACAAACACTAAAGATCTTTGAGAATAGAAATGGCATCATTGAGAACGAATTTTGGGAAATAGAGAAAGGAGAACAGAAGCATTTTGAAGAGATGTAAAGAGCAGATTAAAAAAAAAAAAAACCAAGATTAACCTTCCACAGGACTAGTTAGCCTACACATAGACATGAAAATCACCTTTCACATAGTTCTTTAATATAGCTTTGACCAGCCTTTAGCACAGCTTTGAGAACATGCATCAGCATACCTGTTGCAGAAATCAGACATTTAGATAGAAGACGCATAGCCTAGTTGGTTGTGAAAGTTTTGCTTAAATATATCCTGGTTTTAGTAATTCCTAATTTAGTCATAAGCTTTTGAAAACCTTGGGTAATTAAATTACCCAAGAGAATTATGGGAGAACTCCAGCATTTATTAAAACAGTCATAGTTTATAAACTGTAAAATACAGTTTTGGAAATAGAAAATAGTATTTTTATTGTAATTTAAAAATAATCTTCATTGTGAATTCATAATATTCTCCAAAGCTTAATAGCATACATGGTATATATATACAAATACATAAAATACATGCAATTTGTCTCTAATTTAAATAGCAATGAGAGAAATGTATCACCTAATTTGAATTAAACCTTAAATTAAAACTGGAACAGTTAAGCAAAATAATTTCAGTCCAGGTCAAAATCATACTCAAATATAATTTAATATCTATTTTATTTTAATTTCAAAAATTAATTGTCATATTTCTCTGGTCTTACACAAAAGGAAATAAATCAATGTTTCCTGTGAAACCTTTTCCCTAGAAACTGTGAAAAAGTTTCCTTCATTCATATACTAAGCTCAATTACTGATACTCCTGTCTTGCTTCTCTTTTGAAGATGCAATATATAAGGAACTACATTAATAGACATTGATTTTAGCTGTAACTGAAATGAACATTAAAAGGTCGGAAAAACTTTTAGACCATGAATTTGGTAAGGAATCTTACAACTAGAATAAAAGTATTCAACATCTTAATAATAGCTGCCATTTATTAAGTGCTTACTATAGCAAGTGATTTGAATGCGTTTTCTCCCTCAGTCCTTAAAGCAGTCGTGTGAAGTACACATGGTTAGTGCCTCATTCAAAAGACTAAGTTTCCCAGAGTCATACATATTGTAATCAGGTTTCATCTGGCCTCAAGCTCATGCTCCATTGAAACCAGTGCAACACTTCCTCCCATTAAAATGTTAAAATCAAGGGTAATTTAGTGGTTAGGGGAAGAAACACACTCAAGACTGCTCGAGTAGAGGGGACTTGATGGGAGGAGATGAGGAAGCTTTGTGGAAAGGCCTGATGGTGAGAAAGATCATGGAATGTTTAACGAAGGAAAATATGGCTGGAAAAGAGAGCAGGGAGGAGCATGTGAAAAGCCTGAAGAGGTGGGCAGCAGCCACATCAAGGGAGGCTTTGTCAGTCAGGTATTTACAACACATATTTGGTAGAGAGTCAGGCACATAGCATAGTGGTTAAGTACATAGACTCTATAAGCAGCTCTAGATTCAAAAGCCAGCTTCCCTCTCAGCCAGCGTATAATGTTGGATAGTTACCTAATTGTGTAAGCAATTATTTCTTCTGTAAAATGAACACAGGGCAATTTTCTTAAAGGTTGTGTGATGATTAAGGTAATGCATATAAAGCACTTATCACAAGGTACACATAATAAATTCTTATAAAATATTACTGATTATTATTTGTAATCTTCTCATTATGCTTGATCTGTGTCAGACCTTCCATGATACACTCAAAAACATCTTTGAAAAACCAATCCCTCAAGAGACCCTCCAGAAAAAACTTCCACTAGGAAACTGGTGTCACCGCCATCAAACATTTCTTTTATAGGAATTCCCCTGTGTCATTACTCACATTGTTTCCATTTTTATTCAACCAGTACGAATTTATTGAACATGCACTATGTTTCAGACAGTGGGCATTGTAGATGTACAGATAATTAAAATATGTTTCTCAACCTGGAGGAGCTTGCACGGCAAAGGGCAGAAGAAAATGATGGCTGCTATGTGGTACCATTTTATATTAAGGGAAGGGAAAAGCAAAACTTTTATTGGGCACTACCACATTGCAAGCAAGGTACTGTATGCTTATGTGTATTGTTATCAGATCTTAGTCCTTGGCAGAACTTGGTAAGGGTTTTTTTTGTTTTTTTTTTCTTCCTAATAATAGAGAAGGAAAACAGGCTCAGAATAGTCAAGTAGCTTGCTCAAGTTGACACATTTACTAAAATGGCAATTTGCCATTCAAGCTGTCACTGTCAACCCAAGCAAACTCTTTGCACCCACAAGTCTTCCTTTCCAAGTCTCTAAACCGTACTGGTTTTACCATGATAAAACAAGGACCAAAGTGATTTTTGGGATTAGCAACAGGAATTCACTGGTAATCTTGATGAAAATGCTAGCAAAGGAGAGGATGGAGACAGTGGTTGGAAAAACAAAGGGGAAGGGATTGTGTTAGGCCTTGTTGTATTAGATCTTTCTATAGCAATGAACACTAATCTCTTCTTTTTAAAAACGTTTTCTTAACTTTGGTCACTATGTCCCAGACTCTGGGGGCTCCTCCTTTGCTGATTATCATTTAAATGTTAAGGTTCTGGGGTACTATGAGTCCATGTTCCAGTAAGATGATTTAACCTGAGCCCTATATGAGATTTTATTTAATCTTCCTGGCAATATTTTGAGACAGCTGTCATTGTTCCTATTTTACTAATGGGGGGGGGGACCCAAACTGCAGCTCAGGGGAGGTACTTTACCTACCCAAAGTCATAGAGGTAATAAGTTGGGATGAGTGTGGGATAAGAGAGGGGTCATTCTGACAGCAAAGCTCGTACATGCTATCACACCACATTTTCAGGAGCTCATGAGGCATGAAATTAGACATGGGCCTTCTGCTTGAGTTTTTCAGGACTCAGGCTCACTACCACCCTCTACATTTTACCTAAGTTACATAAGGTTAATCCTCAGTTGGCACAGTCTAAATATTAGGGGAGGCCAGAATTTTGTATTTCGGCTTAAGCTAAGCCTGGAAACAGCCCTAATTTATAGATATTAAATTAAGAGGTAAAAGAGCCAAATTTACATAGTCAGCAGTTCGTCCCCACATAAAAGATTAGTCCTAGCTTCCAGGATACTGCAAATCTGTAACTCTTGAAAGGTGAAAAGACACCAATATGCAAACTGCTTGACTGCTTGAATCTAGAGATGGTTGATAAATCCGCCACATACTGTAAATCTGACTGTGAGCTGTTTGAAGTTACTCTTGATGAAAAAATTACCAGTTTGCCAAAATGTTTGTCCATCACCTCAGTGATGATAAATGAACTAAAATCCAAACTGTTACCTCACCAGGATCATGTGCTGACAATGCTACCTCCCTCCATCTCCTGAATTCTCCCCACACATATTATTTTAGATCTGCAAAGGTGTGATGTGGTAAGTGAAATAGTACATGGAGTGTAAGTGGGTCTCTACAATTGGCTGTTTTAGAAGCTTTACTTTTTGTGGCCTTTCTTGGTTTCTGTAGTGATGATTAGAATAGAATGGGGACACTTTTCAGTAGTAGAATGAAGACTTCTCTTCAGAGTAAATCCTTCTTTACTTTGCCTTCTTTCAAGTGCATGAGAAGAGTTGCTAGACAAGTTTATTTAATCACTTGGAATACGTCATGTTAACTCAAGGAAGAAACAAAGTGCCTGAAAAGCCAGGATAAACTGTGCGTAACTTTCTTTTTCCCCTCACAAAATCTAGTTCCAATAAAAACCATCTTTACTGCCTCAGGCTAATGTGTAAGTTAGTGAGAGATTATGGTCTGGTTTTTATAGCATTTTATGTAGTATTTGACAATCTATAGGGACCTTGCCTGTTAGTCCTTTACAAATATAAAATGTAATTTTAAATTTCACTTTATCATGGTAATAGGCTATATAAGCTTTCTTTCTAAAGCCTGCAGTCCATCCTGTCACCTTAGGGAGTTTCAAACAACCTGACTTAATCACCTCTTGGTGACTCATTTCGCCCTGCCCACTCTTTTGAAAATATATAAATCCCAATTATTTTTAAAGCCTTTTTCTAGAAAATGAGGTTGATTTCTTGTATACACTCAGGCTCAGCATATACACAGAAAAAGTAGTTAGAAGAGACTCTTTGTCTCCAAAGGATTGGATTATTCTCATATGTTTTCTTCAGTGTCCCTCCTTCCCCTTTGCAGTAAAGCCTCTTAGAGAAACTTGCTTGAGAAGGCAGGCAGCCAATTAGCCAAATCCTTAATGGGGGAAAATAAATAGTGACAGTTACTTACAGTGTGATGCTAAGGTGTATACAGTGTAGCTGCAGGGGCACACAGCCATCCTAAGCAGTAGGTAATTTGGACAGTTCATTGCTAGGTAGATGAAACTGGTTTTTGTTAACATTTTATAGATGAGGGAAGAGAAACTCAGAGAAACTGACTTGGTCAAGATCTCAAGGTTAATTCTTCGCAAGAGTTGAAATTGGGTCTTCCAATATTTAGTTCATTTATCTCTGCAGTATACCTCACTGCCATTTAAATTGTTAAATAATGTCTATGCTTCCTAAACAGGTCCTATCTTGCTCTTATTGTAGTTATTTGTCATGTAATGAGATAGTTCACCTAACCATCAAATGGTCACTGCTATTTAACAGTGAATATTAAAGTATCTGTTATTTCTCCCTGCATGATACCGTGTGCTGAGTCCTACCATCACACTTCCCTTGTAGGAGCTTAAAACTAAGAAGAGATAGGGGCACCTGGGTGGATCAGTCAGTTAAGCGTCCAACTTCAGCTCAGGTCATGATCTCACAGTCTGTGAGTTCGAGCCCCATGTCAGGCTCTGTGCTGACAGCTCAGAGCCTGGAACCTGCTTCGGATTCTGTGTCTCCCTCTCTCTCTGCCCCTCCCCTGCTCGCTCTCTCTCTGTCTCAAAAATAAATAAAAGCATTTTTAAAAATTAAAAAAAAACTGAGAAGAGATATGTATGCCCTTTGCAACTTTCCTTGTTCCCAGCTAATGGTCCAGGATTGTGGTGGTCTTAGGCTAAGTTCCTCCTAGGGACCTGTGGACTCCACAGCCCAAACCTGGAGCTCAGATAAACCATTTTAAAGATGGGCCACATTATGCAGTCTTGAAACCTGGAGTTACTTGTCCAACATTTGCTTCATCATAATATCACAATTTCCTGGATATCTACTCTGAATATCATTTTACCAGTTTACAGATTGCACAATTAGAATCCCATCCTATCTAGCTTTCCTAAGTTTCAGAGTGTCAGTACCTTGAAACCCATCTTGAGCTATTCCGGAGTTTCAATAACAGAATTCTAATATACACCTAGTAGGCTGATGGAAAGAACTCTGTCTATTTTTTCTAATTTGCTTCTTTAAATGTGAATGCGTTATAACTTGCAGTTGAATACTTCCGTAAAGATAATTACATATGGCAAGACAGGAAAACTTTTTGAAAAAAAAAAAAAAAACACATTCCCTTGAATATGTGCCTGAATTCATTTACAACTGTTGCTGCTTTAAACACTTCAGGCAGAATAAGTGGATGGCACTAAACAGCTTAGCTGCAATTATTATGGAATGTCTGAGGTATAATTTCCCCTGCGGTTTTGTTAGGCGTACAAAATTCATAATTCTGATTTGTGGCAGGTACTTATTACCCATCACAGGTGGGGATATGCAAATATTATTCTAGTAAGGGTGAACAGCCTTTATTTCAGTATTCAGCTATTAACGAGATTTGTGAGTCTGGTACTCTGGGGCCATTTAATTAATTAGATGGTACAGATAAAATATAAATTGTTTTGTAGGCTACACAATTCCTGTCCTAGGAGATGTAAAACTGAGGCTAAATGAACTTAGTGTAGATTGATTTGTTGTTTTTTATATAGCTCCCAGTAAATGTAAATCCTGCTCATTATTTTACTGTATTAATTCTACTCGTAATCCTCATATTCTCTGAGTTTCATTAAAATAGATGTTATGTATTTGACTATTTTGTTAAGTGACTTTATCACTTAATCTCCATGCCTGTGGCAGTAAGCACGTCCTGTATGTGGAAAGAATGTATCTATAACAGATCTTTTGAAATTTTTTCATATTCCTGAGTAAGAGTTTTTGGTTAATTTATAATATTATGTGTGCAGAAATAAGATCTACTAGAGTAAATCCTGGGAAAGTGCATGACATTTAACATGATTTATTGGTGTCAGTCAAGAACTAATGCAACCTCCACAACTACCTGTACACACAGAAAATCCTTTGTCATGCATTTGATACCTCAGGGAGGTGGGAAGGTTATAGTTATTTGGTCAATGGCAAATAAGTTTAACTTTTCCTTTGCCCTTATATACTTGGCAGTAGATGCTTAACAGTGCTATGAGGAGAAGGGTTCGAGATATTTTCTTGATTCGAGTGGTGAAATCACTATGATTGATTATTGATGTCTGCCTTGGGTATGTTGTAGAGTGGTGCTGCTTGCACTAGATATTTGCCATCTTTGGTTTATGTCTTTGGCGACAACTCAGTTAAAAGCCTTTAATCATATTGTTGATTACCCTAAATTTGACAAGAATAAAAGTGCACATCTTTTGTTTCATTCGGGAGATGTCCAGTTGAAGGTGTTCAGTTGCATGGTAGTACCATCTTCTAATAAAACAACTTGGAAATGGTTACTTCAATTTTACTTTGAAACTAGGAACTAGAAAATAATTATGTAAATAAACGACTGAATTTTTTTTTTGAGTTAAAGTTGATGTTATCTTAAATTTTACTTTGGGATAAAATACTAGTTTCTTCTGACCTTTAAGTTTTCATTTAAAAATCGAAATTTGGGCTAACAATAATAGTTTCTCTTTTCTCTGAGCCCTATTTTCTGTCTTCTGCCAACCTCCCTAGGCTCCCCATCTCTTTTCATTTCTTAATGAAAAGCAAGTATATTTCTCAAAAGGAACATACTTTTAATACCTTGACTAAATAAAAGGAGGGTACATAAGAAAATTCAAGAACTAGAGAATAATTTCCCAAAGGGATTTAATAACCACATTTAAAATAATTGCAAAACCAGAAG
Source organism: Felis catus (assembly GCF_018350175.1). Classification (NCBI taxonomy): domain Eukaryota; kingdom Metazoa; phylum Chordata; class Mammalia; order Carnivora; family Felidae; genus Felis; species Felis catus. The sequence goes on along the minus strand of NC_058375.1, from coordinate 81,630,798 downwards.
CCCACACATCATGTTGACAACCTTGAATGCAAAGCAAAATACTTATATGTGCAGATCTGAGAGTTCTGTGTTCCAGGTTGGCTTGCAGCAAATACGTTTGCAAGCATCTCCTATTAATCTCCATAGAAATCCAGGGAAAGATAATTGTTATCAATTTAAAAAGAGATTTATAAGGTGTTACAATTATGTATTCTACATCTCCAAGAGAAAAAAAGTTAAATGAAAGGTGATAATTATTCAGATTCAAAACCTGTTAAAGAAGCCAAGACAAAATTAAACAATTAGAAAAATACTTTAGCAAAAAAAAAATGCTGAATTAACAACAAAGGAATTACATACTAAAAGATTGGTCAAGACATTACTAGTGAAATATTTATGTGGTTTATACAGATGATAAACAGATGTGCTATTTTTGGTATATTTTCTGTGAATGAATTTCTTTTGAATTTGCAAACTTTAAGAGTTAAATTGTCTATAAATGATAGAACCTAGAATATAATTGTGGGAACAGACTGGGATCTATTATTGATCCTAATCTGATAAATATATTGATAAATAGGAAAATAGAAAAAATAGAGATAGAACAAATGCACACAATGTTAGATGTTAAGATTAGCCCTTTTTGGGGGGCACCTGGGTGGCTCAGTCAGTTGAGTGTCCAAACTTGATTTTGGTTCAGGTCATGATCCCAGAGTTGTGGGATCAAGCCCTGCACCAGGCTCTGCACTGGGCACGGAGCCTGCTTGAGATTCTCCCTTTCCCCCAGCTTACAGAGTCTCTCTCTCTCTTAAAAAAAAAAAAAAAAAAGGAAAAAGAAAAAAAATATATACCCAGGGAAATATTTTAGAAAAGGAATAACGTTCTTTATTGTGCAGGTTTCTCCAAAGTTTCAGGTGTTTGGTAGCACAACCACTCAAAAGCTGCGCAGTTGGAGTATTTGAAGAAAAAGGAAGAATCCAGTGTTCTTTGGAGACCACTGAGGGGTCACATGAAAGTCATTTGATGTGTGGATAGGAAATAATAAGATGTCCTCTGATGGCAGAACTTTTGGATGCAGGTCTGGACCTGAAATTAACCTCATTGAGTTCAAAAAGGAGTTGAACTGGTTGGTGAATACATGGCTTCATGTATTTGTCAAAAACCATAGGATTGTATATCCAAAAGGGTGAACTTTTAACGTATGCAAACTAAGAGAAAGAAAGCATCAACCAGGATGTTGAAGGGCAAGTGGATTTTTAAAAAAATGTATGACATACCAGCACTGAAGAAGATAAGGGGAAGAAGAGCTGACCTATATGTAACTTTGAAAAACAATGTTTGGACTATAAAGCTAAACTTTAAAGTCGAAGACAAAAGTAAAGAAACTGTAAAGCTCAAGACAGAAAGGAATTGTGTATAAACATTGTACTCCAGTTGGCATCTTTTTTTAATAGAAGTACAAGTTCGCAATTCTGAAAGCCTTTACATGTGTATTGAGGTTGGATAAATAAATAAAAGGAAGGTGGATAGTGGGTGCTAGGTTTCTCATTGTTGGAGAAAGAAGTTACAGATAAACGAGAGGATAACTGAAATAAATACCACGGTAGTGGATCAGAGTTGGAGATATCAGTGTGATCTCACGTTTAGCTTAATATTGATACAGATAGTAGATATAGAAATAATCATATATATATATATATATATATATATATATATATACTTACGTTAGTATATATACAGATATTACTTAAATCTGTTTGTTGAGAGGTCCTAGAAGCAATGATACCCTACTATTGATGAGCACACACACATCCAGATCTTGGTTTCTAAATACCATTTTAATCAAAGTACCCAGGAGTCCTTGGAGAAATAATTGATTCTGGTGCTGAGGCAGGGAAAATACAAGATGAGCCTGGAATATGTTACATTGGTAGAAAGTAAGGAATTGACAAAAAAAATAAAACATGTCAAAGGAACAGAGAAGGCAACTGAAAGAGCTCCTAATAGCAAAAACTAGAACAATTTGAGTAACAAAATAAATAATAAAATATAGCATAAGTATTCAGGAGTCCATACTGATATAAAAAACAAAGGCTAATCTTCCTTACATGACAATTACAACATTTAAGCTCTATCAAGAGGTGGAACTTAATTTCCCAACACTCTTCTTCCTTTAGAGTGGACTAGACACAGTGATTCACTTCTAAAAGATTAGTGCTTTAATAAGGAAAAACTTAGTAATTAAAAAATACCCTGGGAAACACTACCTCAACCAAGTAATGATCAAAGGTAGCCAGTGGTGTTGTGGGAACATCCATTACTTATGAATATATATGATGAGAAGGATATTTCACCTCTTCAGTATTCTCCCCCAAACCTATAACCCTAATCTAATCATTAAAAAAAAAAGCAGAGAAAAAAAACTGAGGTGTAGTAAGAAATATATATGGTCTTTGTCCTTCATTTCTGGCACAGAGTTCCCAAACCCCTTGGAATTTTCTCAGTAATAAGAATGCCTTTTGGTCATTCATTAGTTGTCCCTATCAAGCACACTTGAGTTTATACTAAGAAGATAATTAGGGTGGGTCCCTAGATAAACTTGGGATGAGTCTGGTCACCAGAAAGATTAGGTGATTACAGGGTTGGAACTTTCAGTTCGACCTCCCTAGTCCGTGGAGAGGGGAACAGGTCTGGAAGTTGAATCAGTTGCCAATACCAATGAGTTAATGACTCATTCCTATGTAATGAAGCCTCCACAAAAGCCCAAAAGGATGAGGTCAGGAGCTACCAGGTTGGTGAACATAAGAGGATGCAGAGAAGATGGCTTGAGAGCATGGAAACTCTGAGCCCTTTCCCCATACCTAGCCATACACATCTCTTCCATCTGGTGGTTCCTGAATCATGTACTTTTATAATAAACCGGTAATCTAGTAAGTAAAATTTTTCTCTGAGTTCTCTGAGCTGCCCTAGGAAATTAATCAAGCTGAAGGAGGAGGGTTGTGGGAACGTCTGCTTTATAGTTCATGGGTCAGAAGCACATGTGACAACTTGGACTTCAGGTGGCATCCAAAGTGAGATGAGGGGTGGGCAAAGTCTTGTCAGACTGAGCTCTTAACCTGTGGGATTTGATGTTATCTTCAGGTAGATAGTGTCAGAATTAAGTTAATTGCTTGGTGTAGCATTTGAAAAAATCACACATTGGAATACCTAAATAGTATCTCTCAAAATTGTCATGGTCATGAAAAACGAGGAAAGGCAAATTATCACAGACCAGAGGACAATAGGGAGACACAACAACTAAATACAATGTGGTACAATTTGAACAACAAAATTAATGACAGTATTATTCGGTAATTAGTTTGGGTCCTAAAAGAGAAAAAGAGGATTCAAACACTTTTTATGAAAAAGTTTTAATATATTTACATAATATATTAAATTTACAATGAATTGTTTATAATGACATATATGTTCTTAGGATTGTTGCCAATTAAAAAAATCTTTTTCAAGTTCTTCCAAATATGACTGTAAGACTTCAGGACATTTTAAGTGTTCTTGTGCAGTGACGAGTCTTAAATATTCTTGCAAACATTTAAAAATTGATTTGAGGGGCGCATGGGTGGCTCAGTCGGTTAAGGATTCAACTTCAGTTCAGGTCATGATCTCCTGGTTCAAGAGTTTTGAGCCCCGCATTGAGCTCTGTGCTGACAGCTTGGAGCCTGGAGCCTGCTTCCGATTCTGTGTCTCCCTCTCTCTCTGCTCCTCTCCCGTGCGCTCTCTCTCTCTCTCTCTCTCTCTCTCTCTCTCTCTCTCTGTCTCTCTCTGTCTCTCTCTCTCAGAAATAAGTAAAACATTAAAAAAATTTTTAAGTTGAATTGAAAAGCACTAGAAGCATTCTTAGAAGCCCCTTTATCGTGGAACAGTTAGCTATAATTGAACTATACAAAGAGGTGACTACAAACCTCATAAATACATTCCCAGAAATTCAAACTAAATGTTCCTTCAATTTTCCTGTAGTCACATCACCCCAAAATGCCCACAAGGATATGAATGCTTCTTTATGCCTGGGGAAATGTGTTGAGGGAAGGGGGTGAGGAGTGGGGAGTCAGTAAGGAAAAGGACTGATTATAAAGTTTCATATTTTTGTAGATTATGTGAAAATATATTACAATACAAAGATCATGCTGACTTCCTTTGAAGCTCTAACATCGGATTCTGCTAATAAGCTACGAAGATTTAAACTCATGCTTAAGGAAGAGTAGGAGGAAATTGTGTAGGTCTCAAGCCTAGGCAGCATGTTTCAACCAGGTAACCAATCATTGGTCAATCAATCAAATCATAATGTGTCTTCTTGTTGATTCCTTATAAGCATTTTCCTCAGGAACACAGAAGTGAAGGAGGAATGGAGGCAGGCAAGAAAGTGAAATTCAGGAAAAGGTTTGGTCAGATTTCATGGCCGTAATAAAATCTAGTATTTATTTTTAAAACATTTATATAGTACATCTGTGTCCTAGGTACTATTCTTAGTGCTTTATAAGTACTCACTCATGGGGTGCCTGGGTGGCTCAGTCAGTTAAGTGGCCAACTTTGGCTCAGGTCATGATCTCGCGGTTCATGAGTTCTAGCCCCGCATCAGGCTTTATGTTGACAGCTCAGAGCCTGGAGTATGCTTCCGATTCTGTGTGTGTGTGTATGTCTCTCTGGCCCTCCCCACTCGCTCTCTCTTTTTCTCAAAAAATGAATAAATGTTAAACAGTTTTTTGAAAAAATAAGTAATCATGTAATTTTCATGACATCTCAATGGGTAAGTACCCTGATTAGTACCTTGATTATCCCATTTTTCAGATGAGGAAACTAAAGTACAGAGAGATTAATTTGAATTAATACATTTGATTAATTAACTAATTATAAGTAATTATACATAATTTATAAATAAATTTTTGAATTGGCAAAGTAAGGTAGAACCAGAATTTGAAGATTATAAACACCCTCACGTCACCCTGAAATTTTTTAGAAAGATGAAAGAAAAGAAGGGAGATATGAATGAAATAGAGCAGAGCTGCAAAGTGATGACCAGTGGGGGGACCTGACACTCAGATTTCGTTTATTAGTCAATAAATTCACATTAGAATTTGACCACCTTTAGATGGGTCGTGCATTCAGTTTGTTGAGTCTTCACAAGTCTTTGATGCACTACCCTGTCACTTAACATATTTAGATGGCTCTTCTGGCCTCTGAAAGCGTTTGGGTTTTATACAAAGGAAATGACATTAAAGGTTGGAAAGAGAGACGGAAATAGAAAGAGAAATTACAGAGTCCAAAAACTGGGGAGAGGAGGAAGAAACAGTGAAATGCACATAGATAAGGGGATGTTAGGGAAGCAGGCATGAATTTGATGGTCAACCACGTATCTCTATTAATAAAATGTTACAGTGAAAACAATTGAGTTCAAATCCTTATATTGCTTTTTCTTAAAAGAAAAAAAAAACGTGGAAAGAGTGTGGAGAAGAAACCAAAGATGGACTCTGTCCTTCCTTCTTGCTCAGTTTAGCCTAGTTCAGCAGTTACTATAGATGTGTTTCCAGCAACAGAAATAATCCCCTCCAACCTTTCTCTAATTCTCTCTGAGACTGTCATTCAGACTTTAGACCAGTTGGGTCCTTTTGTGTTTTGGACCAACCTACAGTCATCTGGATAGCACTCTCTGAGCCACAATTAGTAATTCATTGGCCTGGAATCAAGTTCTCTTCCAAATAAAATAGAAGGTAGCCCAGCCTTCCGTCTGCTAGAGCACATCTTTTTTGTAAGTGGCAAGCAGCCCTACCTTTAAGGTCCATCAAAACTGGAGCAAGTGAAGGAGGAGAAACAAAAATAGGTTAGAAAGAAAATTAAAAATACCTAGCGCTTGAGGCTCCAAATCCACATTTAAACATGAAGAAATCCTGGTCTTGGGCATACACATATTTGGCATGAGAATTTGGATTGCTTCTTTTACTGATGTTTGTTCAGTCTTTCAAAAATGACAAATATGAGAAAGCCTTGGTAAATGAGTTTATTTTGGAGATTTGTTAAGAGTCTGTTCACTGCTTGAACAGTACAGAGAAAAGATCTAAAATCATAAACACTCATCCCCCAAATAAGCAGCTCTCCATGCTGCCACCCTTAACAAAATTACTAAAGAAAAGGCAAGTTGCTTTCACATACTCTGAGGATAGGCAAAGTAGGCAAAGCAGGAATCAACTAAAGGAATAAGAGACTGTTGACCATGCACACAAGTAACCCTTCCTCAGGCTCACTAGGAGGGCTGAGTCAGAGGCTGTTTGGAGGAACCACGTGTGAAAGTTTAAATCCTAGCTAAGTCAAGGCTCTTCTGCCTTCTATAAAGTTTAACACAATTTCTCCGTTTCTTAAATATCTTCTAAAAAATTTGAATGACAGGATATTATAAGGCGTTGTGCTGGGTCACTGTGAAAGTAACTAGTTGTTAATAGAGAAAATAGTTGTTACCTCAAAAGGCTAGCTTGAAAATAAACACCTCCCATGTTGGCTGCAACAAAATATTTTGATTCATTGGGTTCCTCTTTAATGAGGGTTGTTTTCTACCTCCTGGATTCCTGCATTACAAACCAAGGAAGCTAGATTTTGAATGAATAGAGCATTTATGATAGATCTTATGCCTTTCATAAGTACCTTGAAATTTCACTCTGTTAACATGATGATGATCTTCCCAAACGACTCAAAAAATTTTTTTTTAAATTTTTACAGCAATTTTGGGTTTATAACAAAATTGACTAGAAAGTACAGAGGTTCCTATATATTGTTTACCCCCATCTAGGCACAGCCTCCTTCACTGTCAATCTCTGGAACCAGAGAAGTGTATTTGTTATAATCAGTGAACCTACATTAACACTTCTTCGTTATCACTCAGAGTAAATAGTCTGCATTAGGGTTCACTCTCAGTGATGTAACTTCTATGGGTTTTGACAAATGTATAATGATATGTGTCTACCATTATATTATCATACAGAATAGTTCCACTGCCCTAAAAATTCCCTGTACTTTGCCTCTCTAGAATGTCATATAGTTGAAATCATATAGTATATAGCCTTCCCAGATTGGTTTCTTTCACTCTCTGATAGGCATTTAAGATTCTTCTTTGTCTTTTCATGGTTTGATAGCTCATTTCTTTTTATTGTTGAATAATATTCCATTGTCTGAATGTACCACAGTCTATTTATCCATCCATTCACCTCCTGAAATATGTCTTGATTGCTTCCAGGTTTTGATTATTATTAATAAAACTTCTCAAGACATCTGTGTATAGGTTTTGTGTGGACCTAAGTTTTAAACTACTATAGGTAAATACCAAAGAGCACAGTTGTTGGATTGTATGGAAAGAGTATGTTTGTTTGGCCAGAAACCACCAAACTATCTCCCAAAAATTGTTGTACCATTTTGCATTCCCACCAGCAAAGAATGAGAATTTCTGTTGTTTCACATCTTTGCCAGTATTTGTAGTCATTAGTGTTCTGGATTTTGGCCATTCTAATAGGTGTGTAGTAGTATCTCATTGTTGTAATTTGCATTTCCCTGATGATATATGATGTGAAGCATCTTTTCATATGCTTATTTATCATCAGTTTATCTGTTTGGTGAGGTAGCTGCCTTTTTTTTTTTAAGTCTGCTTATTTTCTTACTATTGATTTTTAGGAGTTCTTTGTATATTTTGGGTAACAGCTTTTTTTAACGTTTTTTATTTATTGTTGAGAGCATGAGCATGGGAGGGGCAGAGAGAAGTGGAGACACAGAATCTGAAGCAGGCTCTGGGCTCTGAGCTGTCAGCACAGAGTTGGGTAACAGTCTTTATCAGATATGTCTTTTGCAAATATTTTCTCCCAGTCTATGGACTGTCCTCTCATTTTCCTAACAGTGTCTTTCACAGAGAAGATGCCTTTAATTTTAATGAAATCGAGATTATCAATTCTTTCTTTCATGCATCATGCCTCTACTGTTGTATCTAAAAAGTCATCACCAAGGGGCACTAGGCTGGCTCAGTCAGTAGAGCATGAGACTCTTGATCTTGGGGTTGTGAGTTCAAGCCTCACATTGGGTGTAGAGTTTATGTAAAAAAAAATAATAAGGGGCACCTGGGTAGCATCTGACTCTAGGTTTCAGCTCAGGTCATGATCTCGCAGTTAGTGGGATCAAGCCCCATGACAGGCTCTGCAACTGACAGTGCAGAGCCTACTTAAGATTGTCTCTTCCTCTCTTTGCCCCTCTCCTGCTCATGCCCTCTCTCTCTCTCTCAAAATAAATAAATCAACTTAAAAAATAATAAAAATAAATAAATAAAATCTTAAAAGAAAAAAGTCATTGCCAAACCCAAGTCATCTGGATTTTCTCCTGTGTTAAATTCTAGTTTTATAGTTTTGCCTATATGATTCTGAAAATGTCTTAATGCTTTTATTTGGGGGGACGGGGCTAAAAAAACAACAGGCTAAGTATGTTTTTAAAAGTACCCAATCCTCATGAATGTAGTAATGTTTCTACATTCTGGTAGATTTTTGCCTAAGCCAAATTTAGTCAACCAGTTGGTCATATTACCCTTTGAACAGAACTAACTGCAAGGATACCCAACTCTTGTTCTAATTAGACCCAGTTTGATGAGTTCGCTCCCTACAGAGTAGTTATACCTAAGGAAAGAAAGTGTCACTTTGTTAGACCTAGTAGATTCGTGTGAAAAACAGTGTATGTTACACAAATAGTTCTCTCACCACTAAATGGCTTATCACTACATGGATTTCAACAAACTGTACAAACCATGTGTCCTAAAATATAATACAGGGAAAAAAATCTGCTCTAAGATAATTAGCATTTCAAATAAAGCCAGCCTATGCAGACTACCTACTGCAGAGAACTCTGACCTAGCCACTTAACAATTAGTACATCTCTGTACATGTCACCATATTTAGCTAAATAAATTGGGACTCCATTTCATAGAGTAGAAGGACATAGATGCTCAATTGCATGATGTATTTTTGGACAACAGGACTCTAATATTACAACACTTCCTATATGGGAGATACTTAGATCAGATGTAAGAAGATTATTTTGTCTTGTCAAAGGCTTGCACGTGGAGAACAGAAAAGAGATAAAAAGCTTAAAAACTATTTTTCCCTTTAAGAAGGTATAGTAGAACTGATTGTTGAAAGTCAATCCCTGTACCATATTTATTATGGTGTATTTATTGTTAGTGGTTAAGGTAGAGGATTTGTTAGGGAGTATGTAAATTCTTTAAGAGAAAAACAGTATTTTATCATCTCCATATCCCTAGTGCTTATCACAGTGTCTCATATATAGATGTTAAAAAAAATTAATTTTATTGGATGTGCTATATAATAAATACAGGGTATTGCATGGGAAAATATGCACACACACTGATATCTGCTCATTGTAACAATATTAAGTACTTACAGATTTCGAATGCATACCTATTCTGATATCATTCTGAGAGCTCCAGAATGCTACTTATTTCCACTTGAATAAAACTAAGGTAAAGCAATGCTTATGATATATATGATATATATAATATGTGTATGTAACCTATGTATGTTAACTATTAGAAAGTCACCATATACCTCTTCTCCTCATCTTCCAAACTCTTCTTTTTTATAGGAGATTTTCTCACCCCTTCATACACTGAAGTGACTGCTTTCTCAGTATCTTCCTTTTTCTGATATTTCCTAGAAATTTTGCAGTTTCCTTAATATTTTAGAAATGGATCAATAAACAATCCTCTTTTCTTTTTTACTAGTAGGACATACAAATGTGTACCCATTTGTTTAATATTAAATATATAATAAATCCCATCCTTCACTTATTTCTCAGACTGCTGGTCTCCTGGAAGGAGCATCCCTGAAGTCTGGACTGAAGATGAATTACATTATATGTAAATAATTTACACAAAACCACAGGAAAATTATTATAGTCTAATAAAGCCTCCCTTTTCAATTTCTATTAAAACCTACCAACCTCCTTCAGGACATTTATTCGGCATACTCTTATTGTCAAGGCACATCCTCAGTGTTTTAAGCTAAAGTTATTATCAGGATTTTCACTAAAAACCCATCGTCCTCTCTTTTTCTTATGGGCTGTTGCATGCCTCATCTCTGTGGTGATCCCCACATGTCAGGCTGCAGTGGACTGATCTCTTTGTGTGATATCCCAAGATGATATCACCCACACTCATGGTTCTAACTACCATATGATGTGTCATATGATGACATTCCGCATGTCCTGGTTTAATCTTTCTATATACTTCAATCTCATATTCAGTTGTCTGTGGAACAGATAAACTACTTCAAAGTCTCAGAGAAACGTAAGAATGATCTCTCCTCTGGAGGATGCATACCAGGCTGTACATGGCCATCTCAGGGGCATGGGGGTGAAGGGAGACAGAGAGATTAGCTTTGTTTTTCAATATTGTTTTCTATTTTATTTCACTTTTTATAATAAGCATATGTTTGTATTTTGGAAAGTACCACATAGAAATGAAGAACAAGAAGGAAAAGGAGAGGAAGGGGAGGAGGGGAAGGGGGAGCAGGGGCGAGAGAGGGAGAGGAAGAGGAAGAAGGAGAAGGAGAGGAAAAGGAGGAGGAAGAGGAGGAGGAGGAAGAGGAGGAAAAAGAAACATTTTAGTCTGTTCAGCTTGGCTCAAACAACAGAAACACAGCTGGCAGATGCAGCATCTGGTGAGGACCCTCTTCTTGGTTCATAGGTGGCTTTTTTCTTGCCGTGTCCTCTCATGATGGAAAGGGAAAGGAGCTCTCTCTGGTCTCTTTTGTATGGGCACTAACCATATCTGTGAGGGCCTACCTCATGACCTAATCATCTCCCAGAGTCTCCATATACCATCACGTTGGGGGTTAGGTTTTCAACATGTGAAATTGGGGAGGAGATGAACATTAGACCATTGCAAGAAGAAAAATCCTCTAAACCTCCTGTCCCTGCTTCCAATTTTGTTCTCAAATCTATGCTTTATATAAGTGATCTTTCTACAATGCAAATGTGACAATTCCACTCTTCTTAAAACTTGCATACTTTTGACTAAAGGGTAAACACTTAGGATCTTTAATGTGGCATATTTCTCCTTTGACCCAGCACTTTCCTACCCATCTAGTTGTATCTGACACTTTCTACTTTGCCATGGTTTTGCTACTGCAGCATCATTAATTTACTGAAGTTTCTGCCCATATCATGCTGTGTGTTGGCTTCATGTCTTTACTTGTTTACTTGTTTTCTTTCTTTCAGCTAATTAAATCTCCCTTAGGCCTAGCTCAGGTGTCTTCTCTCTAAAAAGTCTTCCCTGTCTCTAATCCCTACTACCCTGCTTGGGGTGGGTGCTATTTCACTGTGCTCCCATTATAGCCTAATGCAGTGGTTTTCCAAGTGTGCTTTGTAGTTTATGTGTATAAACTACATGATTTGTAGTTATGATAAAATTTTGGTTTTTAAGTGAAAATTATTTTGTGAAAAGCTCTTATCAGCCATTGTAAGTTTGATATCTCTCCCAGTACATGAAATATTTTCTTGAGATCAGTGATGATGTTAACAAATGTTATTTTTTGATATTATATAATGAAATGTGTCAACTTTTGTAAGATTTGTGTAATTTATGAATCAGTATTTTTCAAATGAAAAATGATGATGTTGTTATATGATTCATGACTAAGAGACCTGTTAATATGATAGATAAATGAATGAATATTTGTATAGGACATGAAAAGTTTATATTATTTCAGATTACACTTTAATGCTAACCTTTAAGAAACTGCTTGTTGAGTTTTAGTGTAATATAAAAGAATTATCTTAAGAGACTTAAAATTCTCTTCCCTTTTCCAACTACATACCAGTGAGAGGCCATATATTCTTCATAGGCAACAATCAAAACAACATATTGCAAAAGATTAAGTTCAGAAGCTTGTGGAGAGGGATGCCTGGGTGGCTCAGTTGGTTGTGTCAGACTTCGGCTCAGGTCATGGCTCATGGTTTGTGGCTTCAAGCCCTGCATCGGGCTCTGTGCTGACAGGTCAGAGCCTGGAGCCTGCTTCAGAGCCTGGAGCCTGCTTCTGATTCTGTGTCTCCCTCTCTCTCCCCCATTCGTGCTCTCTCTCTCTCTCTCTCTCTCTCTCTCTCTCTCTCTCTCAAAAATAAACATAAAAAAAAGAAGCTTACAGAGAACCATATACCTCCTCCTAAGCTAGACATTAAATAGATTTGCAAAAGTGTAATACGATACCATTATTATCACTAAAATTTGTATTTTAGAGCATATAGTTGTATTTCATAAAAATGTGTTATGTTAACATGTATAAGGTTTATTATTTTTATATGTATTAATACGTATTTTTTAAATATCATTTTTAATTTTTAGTACAGTAAATATTGATAGATTGAACACACATAAATGAAGTCTGTCCAGGTCCTCAGTAATTTTAAGAATTATAAAAGGGTTCAAGGGGTGCCTGGGTGGCCCAGTCGGTTAAGCACATGACTTCGGCTCAGGTCATGATCTCACTGCTTGTGAGTTTGAGCCCTGCATTGGGCTCTCTGCTGAAAGCTCAAAGCCTGGAGCCTGCTTCAGATTCTGTCTCCCTTTCTCTCTGCTCCTCCCCTGCTTGTGCTCTGTCCCTGTCTCTCTCTCTCTCTATCTCAAAAATAAACATTAAAACTTTTTTTTAAATAAATAAAAAGAGTTATAAAAGGGTCTGAGATTAAAACATTCTAGAACCATTTCCCTAATGCATGCCTCGGTTTTATGTACCACACAGCCTTATAAATACATGTTGATGTGTCTCCACTATCCTTAAAGACTGGGCTGTTTTTCATTCAGCTTTGGTTTGATTCTTCAGTATCCAAGGGACTTTTATGGGGAAGAGGAATATTCACCTCCCTTTCTAAAATAATGGTTAATGTATTGAACTCGTATCTAAAAGATAAAAGTATAAGCTAATTTTCCTTAAACATGTAAACAGCAATTACAATTTTGACTAATTTCTCTCAAATAACTTATATAGCAATAAGACATTTATAAATACCTTAAACAACAGATACAATATAAACAAATGCAATAATTACAAAATTTATTATGACATTCACATTAAACTTCTAGTCTAAAAGAATCAACAGCATATTTTTCGTTAGTTATTTTTTTGTTTCTGTACCAGATTTTATACCTTCCTAGGTTATTTTAATAGTTATTTTGGTATTTTCCTGTGGTTTTAAAAAGTATTCCATTGATTCCTTCCTGGAATTGTATTGAACGTTACAGATTCTCCTTCTCCTTAGAACAGTACGTATTGCAGATCTAGGTTATCAATAGTTACTGAGGATATTCTCCAACCATGCAATTCAAGGGAATTAAACCCCAATGACATGTTACTTGGATGAGTCCCTTTTAATAGTAATGTTCACTTATTATATATATGGTCTCTCTCTTTCTCCCTCCTTCCCTCCCTCTCTCTCTCTCTCTCTCTCTCTCTCTCTCCCTCGCTCCCTCGCTCCCTCGCTCCCTCGCTCCCTCTCTCCCTATCTATCCCCTCCAATACAGTGTTGTATATTTTTATTTCTATAAGTTGTTGTCTTTTCAATAAATTAAAATTCAAATAGCCTGCAATACTTAACTCATTGAAATGTCTTTACAGCAAAGTACCTGTTCTGATATAATGAATTTCTCATTAGTATTTTATTTTTATTCAAAAGCCATCCATAGGAGATGAAGGACTGAGGCTGCATCATTAGCTCTCCTCTTTATTTTTTTATTTTTTATTTTTGGCTAATTTATCATTTTTAAACCCTTGGAACCTTCTTTCCATCTGGATTTTGTTTTTAGACACATTACAAATCGTGGGAGTCACTTTTTATCTGGTTGTTATGAATGACCATTAGCATTTATCACTCCTTTCTATTCTTGGAATACTGCTACATTTTCCCGGATGACTTAAATTACACTCAGAGAAACTTTATGAAAAATGAAATAATAAAAAAAACTCAAAATAATACATCAAGAACTTATATACTCGAGTACCTGGGTGGCTCAGTCCGTTAAACATTCAACTTCGGCTCAGGTCATGATCTGAAGGTGTGTGAATTCGAGCTCTGCATCGGGCCCTGCACTGACAGTGCAGAGCCTGCCTAGGATTCTCTCTCCCTCTCTCTCTGTGACCCCCCCCCCCCACTCACTCACACACACTCTCTCTCAAAATTAATAAACTTAAAAAATATTTAAAAAAAAGAATTTGTTTATTAACATTCTTGAAAAGTATATACCTCGTTGTTTTTCACTCTTCTTTATTGTTACAAATACCTTTGAAACACTGTCTTCACTTGAATCCAGGATAACCCTTTTATGGTTCTCCCTTTCTTAATCTTTCTTAATCTGTTCTGCCAGTTTCTTCTTCTTTTCCTCCTTATCTCCTCAGTCTGTACACATGCCCCAGTGTTCTCATGCATACACACATGCACACAGACACACACACACACGCACACACACATACACACACGACTAATAAACTTATCAGCTCTATCCTCCCAGACTGCCAGCCTCACATATTCACACCTATTCTACATCTCTTGTATGCCTAGTAGGCATCTCAAATGGAATACACTTAGAAAGGTGCTGCTGATCTTCCTCCCTAAACCTGTTTCTCTCACATTTTCCCCCAACCTTGTAAATACCAACTCAAGTTTTGCAGTTCTTTAAGCCACAGTTATGGCACTACCCGTGACACCTTTCTGTCTCTCATATCCCACATCAAATCTTTAAAAAAAATCCTATTAGTGTTGACTTGGGAATATAGAATCTGATCACTTTTCAAGCCAACATGATGACTGATGATTGCATAACCTCCCACGTGGTGTTTCATTCCTGTTGTTGCCCCACCTGCAGTCCATTGACCACTTAGCTGCAAATGGCTGCCCATTTCACTCAGGAAAGAGCCAAACTCTTTCCAGGGGCCTATAAGGCTTTATCTGAGTCATCTCTGGATATTTTCTAGACATCTCTGACCTCATGTCCAACATTCTTTTCTTTGCCTAGACCACTCTTTCGATGGATAACCAACCTCCTGGTTCTCTGCCTTTTCTCTCTCTCTTTTTTTTTTTTAATTTAATTTTTTTATTTTTTTTAATTTACTTCCAAATTAGTTAGCATATAGTGCAAAAATGATTTAAGGAGTAGATTCCTTAGTGCCCCTTACCCATTTAGCCCATCTCCCCCCCCACAACCCTTCCAGTAACCCTCAGTTTGTTCTCCATATTTATGAGTCTCTTCTGTTTTGTCCACCTCCCTGTTTTTTATATTATTTTTGTTTCCCTTCCCTTATGTTCATCTGTTTCATCTCTTAAAGTTCTCATATGAGTGAAATCATATGATTTTTGTCTTTCTCTGACTAATTTCACTTAGCATAATACCCTCCAGTTCCATCCGCGTAGTTGCAAATGGCAAGATTTCATTCATTCTGATTGCCGAGTAATACTCCAGTGTGTGTGTGTGTGTGTGTGTGTGTGTGTGTGTGTGTGTGTGTGTGTGTTGCTGGGTTGTAGGGTATTTGTATTTGTAGTTTTTTGAGGCATCTCCATACTGGTTTCCAGAGTGGCTGCACCAGCTTGCATTCCCACCAACAATGCAAAAGAGATCCTCTTTCTCCCCATCCTCGCCAACACCTGTTGTTGCCTGAGTTGTTCATGTTAGCCATTCTGACAGGTGTGAGGTGGTATCTCATTGTGGTTTTGATTTGTATTTCCCTGAAGATGAGTGATGTTGAGCATTTTTTCATGTGTCGGTTGGCCATCTGGATGTCTTCTTTGGAGAAGTGTCTATTCATGTCTTTTGCCCATTTCTTCACTGGATTATTTGTTTTTTAGGGGTTGAGTTTCATAAGTTCTTTATAGATTTTGGATACTAACCCTTTATCTGATATGTCATTTGCAAATATCTTCTCCCATTCTGTTGGTTGCCTTTTAATTTTGCTGATTGTTTCCTTCACTGTGCAGAAGCTTTTTATTTTGATGAGGTCCCAGTAGTTCATTTTTGCTTTTGTTTCTCTTACCTCCACAGACACATTGAGTAAGAAGTTGCTGCGCCCAAGAGTGAAGGGGTTTTTGCCTGCTTTCTCCTCGAGGATTTTGATGGCTTCCTGTCTTACATTTAGGCCTTTCATCCATTTTGAGTTTATTTTTGTGTATGGTGTAAGAAAGTGGTCCAAACTCATTCTTCTGCATGTTGCTGTCCAGTTTTCCCAGCACCACTTGCTGAAGAGACTGTCTTTATTCCATTGGATATTCTTTCTTGCTTTGTCAAAGATTAGTCGGCCATACATTTGTGGGTCCATTTCCGGCTTCTCTATTCTATTCCATTGATCTGAGTGTCTGTTCTTGTGCCAGTACCATACTGTCTTGATGATTACAGCTTTGTAGTATAGCTTGAAGTCTGGGATTGTGATGCCTCCTGCTTTGGTTTTCTTTTTCAAGATCGCTTTGGCTATTCGGGGTCTTTTCTGGTTCCATACAAATTTTAGGATTATTTGTTCTATCTCTGTGAAGAATGCTGGTGTTATTTTGATAGGGATTGCATTGAATATGTAGATTGCTTTGGGTACTATCAACATTTTAACAATATTTGTTCTTCCTTTCCAGGAGCATGGAATCTTTTTCCATTTTTTGGTGTCTTCTTCAATTTCTTTCATAAGCTTTCTATAGTTTTCAAGTTCTCTGCCTTTTCTTTACAGCTTCACCTCTCCATCATTTTTAGCCTCTTTTTCTGATTTCTCTCTATAGTACTCATCCCCCTTGGCATACAATATTTTGCTTATTTATTTGTTTATCTTACTTGCTTGTCTTTCTTCTCTCTCCACTAGAATTCAGGCTCTAGTGACTGCCTCATACTAGGCACTAAATACATACAGGTTGAATGAAGGACTGGATTTAAATACAGTGCATTTAAATTTGAATATCAGTAAGAATTCCTGTCTTTTCACGAGTTCAATTTGTTCCAATTAACTATAGTATTACTATAACTTTTCTTATATAATCCAACTATTTCAACATGGCCATCTGGAGCTCCTTTCAATTTTTTTCTTTTGTCCTTTGTCGCACTGTTTCCATTACCCATGTAAACATTCTTGATTAATGGGCAAAAACAAAATGTCCAGGTCCATTATAATTTTCTCCTGATCTGAGGCATGAAAGTGGCTCCCCTCCAAGCAGTCCTGGTGTTTAATAGTGGAGTGTAATCTCAGATACCAAAATCTTGATATTGGGGGTACCCTAAACAATTGACAATGGGTAAATTCTAGAACTACTGCTACTTCTGTTGGGAAGCTTTAGTGTTAGCTTTTTTAAAAAGGTCATTTTAAGGTCAGTGTGTCACATTGGTGCTTCTAATTTAACTGATTAGATTGCTTGTCTCACTTTTCTTTGTATATGATTTATTTCATTGTCCACTGGGCTTTTTCTTACTTTGACCATTTTTTTTAATCTCTAGAATCTAGTCCAGTGGCAAACAGCAAATGCTCAGTTAATATTTGATATGTCAATTAATTTTTTGAATGAACTACTAAACTAAGATGGGGAGTTTTAACGACCAGTGTGACATTGACCAAGTATACACTTACATGCTCTGTCTCTAATATAAGTAAGTTTCTTAGGCTAGTTTGGGAAGCCTGATTAGAAAGAAAGTTTAAAAGATTAAGTATGCCCTGACATTTCTTCTTATCTACCATGCTACAGCATACATTATTTCCCCCCACAAATAGTAATGGGGCCTCTAACAGAATAGATTCTATGCATTGCATATTATCCACTTGTATTAAAATTTCACTCAATATCAAGTCTTTCTCTGAGGAATTCACAGTGCTTTACACAGATTAGGAATGGTGACAAGTCACTTGTGAAGTAAATAATAATGCTTTGAAATATAGCACTCATCATCAGTGGAGCCCAAAGCACTTCAAATGATTTATCTCATTTATCTTCACAATGTTTCTGGGAGAAAACCAGATATTATTTCCACTTCACAGATAAAACCTGTCACAAATTGGTCATGAAGTATGTCAGAGGCATTGCTGGACAAAGGGTGAGAGAATGGGGCATTTGGAGAAGATTCCCTGCTCTTTGACCAACATACTGTCAGTAACATTGTTGTTTTCTGAATAAATAGTTTACCGGAATTATCCTTCCAAAGAACTGCAAAATTAGTCTTACCAATGGCTTAGTTATCCATTTATCACGTATCTCATGTGGTGAAAAGAGTTCCCTTTGAGTGAGGTTCCTGCACTGGAGATTGGATAGATCTCACAGATTCTTAGTACACATCCTCAAGGAAAGTGTTAAGCTAACTTGCAGTTGATAGTGCCTAGAAATTTCATCTATAGCTAATTCCCAACTTTTCTACTCTTTTTGTCCTTTGTTGTTGAAGCTTTTAGGAGTTTGCTTGCATCATTGCTTCTAAGTATTTGCAAACATTTCACCCTGATTTGTATAAAATGTCGCATAGCCCTTTGGAAAAATGAAAAATTCAAACAGATAGCCCTTAAAATACGCATGCATGATGAAAAAATGATATTTCTTCGCTTAGACTTCTTCCAGGACTCTAATAAGATCTTCTCATCTGCACACTTGAGATGGTTAAAGTCAGTATAGTAGTCCTCCAGACAGTGGTGGGCCTTACACAGTAGCACCAAGGGAGTCTTGTCCCAACCAGCAGTTGAAAGGATTTTGATCCTTGTCATTAGGTTCTTCCAAAAACATCATTGACTTTTCTAATCACTTCTGGAATTGAAAGAGTAAAGTGGGAAGCATTTATTCAATACTTACCTGAAGTGTTTACTTTGTACTTTAATACTGAATAGTGCCCTTTCTATCTCCTGAGTAACTACCACCAGAAGAGTGATAGAACCATTCTGTGAGAAATGCAGGGTTTCATGATGAAGCAATTAGATCAAGTTGTTTTCAGAATGTCTTCTCCAGAGGATTCCAAGTGGGGTGTGTGTGTGTGTGTGTGTGTGTGTGTGTCCATGAACTCCCTAGTGAGTCCTTAGGTATATTAGCCAGGGTTCTCCAGAGAAACAGAACAAATAGGATGTAGAGAGATAGATAAATAGATCAGGGTCTCTCTCTCCCTCCCTCCCTCCCTCCCTCCCTCCCTCCCTCCCTCCCTCCCTCCCTCTATCTGTCAAGAGAAGGGGAGAGACAGAAAGAGAGGGATTTTTAAAGAATTGGTTCATAGGATTGTGGGACCTGACTGGTCCAAAATCCAGAGAGCAGTCTGTCAGGCTGGAAATTCCTGCAGGAGTCAGTGTTGCAGTCTTGAGTCTAAAGGTAGTCTGGCGGCAGAATTATTTCCTCTTCAGAAGTCCTCAGTCTTTTCTCTGAAGGCTTTCAGCTGATTGGATGAAGCTCACACACACTATGGAGATTAATCTGCTTTACTTATAGTCTCCTGATTTAATCACATTTAAAAAACACCTTAACAGCAAACAGTGTTTGACCAAACAGCTGAGTACCATAGCCTAGCCAAGTTAACATATATAATAAACATCACATTTGGTATATTTAGGAAAGTTCATGAAGCCACCAAATATATCAAACTTAGAATACACAGTCATTTTTGAGAGGTAAGAGTCCATTGTTTTCATTAGAATGTCAAAGGGGTTCTTTTCCAAAACATGTTAAGAAATGTTAAATTGAAAACAATTTACAAAATATGAAAGAACATTGCAATAGAGAACCATTTATTGAATGCCTTCTATGTGCCAGGTATTCTAATGCCTGAAGTGTGTTACCTAATTTAATCCACATAGAAGCACTGCAAACTGAATATCAACAGCTAAAAAGTGGGAATAAGAACTAAAACCCCTAATACCGAGGTCCCTGTTCATAACCCTCATCTGACCTCACTTTTACTGCTAGCCAAGACACCACTGCCTGGCATAAAGAGCCAGTTCCATTCCCTTCCTATTTTACTGTTCTTTGCTCACTTATAAAATAAGTGTGCTACACATTCTAACTAAGCCTGATGCCAGTGTTTCAATTTTAAAAGCTGAAATCCCCCCAAGTATTCCCATAGATGTCAACAAATAATTGTATCCAGTAATCCTTGAATTGAAGCAGCGGTGACAGGCCCAAATGCACTGAGCTGCTATCCTGTGTCATCACCAGCAGCCACTCTGCCACTAGCATCCCTGCTGACGTAACTGCGCCCTCAGGAACTGCTCCCACCAACAGGTCTTTGCCTTCGGAGGATGGAAACCTAGTTAACTGGTGCAGTTTGGGGGCTGGAGCTTCTCTCAATAGCAGAGAAAGCTGCTATTGATGGAAGCCTCAAGGAACTAAGGTATAGGATGGATAGTGCCTTTTTGATGGGAAATCCAGAATTTTCTTAGTAGATGAGGTTGAAGAAAAACTTCTTGATTAATATTTTATCTGTGGTCACCCATCTTCCTCAAAATTATTGCTGCACACTAGAACAATTGGCCTCATCCATCAAATGGGCAAGGCACTGCCTATGGGGATGGTCTGAAAGCATAGGGAAGACTACCTATGAAGACTCCTTACCATCATTAATGGCTGAAGTTTCAAAACAGATCGATATATATCTCTGTATTCATATAGTTATTATTATACATGAAAATGCAAACATTCCTAGGAAGAGTATTCAGACACATTCAGTGAACATTTTCACCTAATTTCTTCTGTGAGTGAAGACCTAGGAAAATGAGTTTGAATGTTGAAGGAGGGGAGGGAAGACAGAGGAACAGAAAGAGATTTGTAAGAGGAGAAAAGTCACAGAAATGGGAGAGAAAATTAAAATCACATTTCCTAACATCAGCTAGAGTCACGTGGACAAATAAACCTGTCAACTGTGGCAACTAAACTTGGGACATTTGTTGATAACCAAAAACAGTGAAGTGAACCTTAGTGCTAGTTACTCCCCTGCATTATATTAATATTACACAAACATCTTTCTTTGAGACTCTTCCATAAGATTTGGCTAGTGGTGGGGTGCCTGGGTGGCTCAGTTAGTTAAGCGTCCGACTTCGGCTCAGGTCATGATCTCACAGTCTGTGAGTTAGAGCCCCGCGTCGGGCTGTGTGCTGACAGCTCAGAGCCTGGAACCTACTTCTGTGTCTGTCTTCCTCTCTGCCCCTCCCCCACTCACACTCCGTCTCTCTCAAAATAATAAATAAACATTTTTTTTAATTAAAAAAGATTTGGCTAGTGGCGTGTTTAATTCTATTTCTCCATTTAGGCAGTCAGATTTCCCTTCGGCTTCAAAACGTATTTTAATTGGATACCATCTATTCATTGTTCATTACTAACTGGACTTTCAGGAGTTTTATTAATGGCCATTTTTGCCTTTCTGCTGGGAATATACATGATCATAGCTTCAATTTATTTATTTTAAAGTATTGCACAATTTGCATTTGCTGTTGGTGGTGTGGTGGTTCTTTTTAATACAAAATGTTATTGTCAAAGAAAGCCTTTCCTGTGAAATTCATAGGTAATAAAATCCTTAGTAATTCTGTACCGAGTTATCTCTGGTTTGGCCAGCTGACCCAAGAGCTAGTTGATGAGATGCAAGCCATTGTTACCCTAATTTCCTAAGAGCCATGAAAGGAAGAATGTGCTTTTAAAGAAAAAATCGAATATTAGAATCAGTCTGAGTTCTCACTTTTCCTAGCAAAACTTGTTCTTGGTTCAAATGGAGGGGGGGAAAAGACTCTGAAACTTGAAAGCTTCAGTAGAGTTTGGAGTATCAAGCTGAATAGACAAATAGAAATCCTGTATAGAAAGGATCACCTAAGATAAAATATAAATCACACATCAGTGCACAGTGTCAGGACTAGAACAGAACTAAATTTGCATTTAAAATGTATGTGTTTTTCTAGATATCACAAAAGAAAAGGCATTGTTTGTGCTATCACACCTTTTTTTCTGTATTCTTTAGGTGCTGGTCCATCTCCCCTCATTCGTGGTAACTCTACTTCCCCTACTGTATACAGCCAGAGCCTTTGCAAAGCCAAAACTCCACAAGAAAGGATCTAATTACACTCATTAATGTCTTAATGGAAAATTAATTTAGCATATGACCACCATCTTAAGTGTTACCTCTAAATTGCATAATAGAAAGAATTTGCCCAACAGCTGAAGAAACTCATCCATGAAGACCAAGTATACATAAAATCTGTCCTACCGTCTACCCTAACAATTAACACAACCTGTAACTTCCCACCTCTGTGCCTTTGCTCGTGTTTATCCCTTTACCTGGAATGACTTTGTCCTTATCCATCCTTCAAAGTCCAATTCAAAATTACATCTCCTATGAAGCTTTCTCTGGCTGCAAATATTCTCTCTCCGGATTCCCATTGTCATTTACTTATACTTGGTTGTCACATATCACTTTCTACTTTGACTCAAAATTAATTATACTCATGTCTTATAACCCTCTAATAAACTAAAAGTTTCTTGATGGGATTATTGTGTATAATTTTTACAATATTTCAGTGCCAGCAGAGTAGCAAGCACACAATAGGGGTTTAATAAGTGCTTGTTGAATAAGTGAATTAAAATGAACGCAAGTTTAATTATAATGTTAAGTTATAGAGTATAATTTCAAAGAGGATTAACTGACTCCTTGCACCAGTATTTCTTGATCAAATGAGAAAATATTTCTTTTAACCTTTAACAAATTATTGCCAGAACCCAGAGACAAGACCATGCTGATTTTAGTTTAACATAAAACTAAATCTTGATATGCTGTCAATATATACAGCAGTAAAATTAGATTCAGATTATACAATTTTTGTAATTTCTGGATTTCCATTCCTCGAGAATTGTAATGTTATGTTAAATGCAGTGTAAGAAAGGGCTGTGAATAACTTGATGAAAATTATAACAGCATATAACTAATAAAAGCAAAAAAGGAAAAAAGTTCAAACAGAAACTATTAAATTTGTCTGTGAACCAGGAGGATAATCCTCACCTATTACCAAAAGTAAATCATGCATTTACTGAGCCATCTGGGTTTTTGTATCGAGAGCCCAGCATTAGGGAACTGCTGAGATATAGAAAAAGTGATAGGACATAAACCTCTCTCATGATTTAAGATATGTCAAAAGATATAGTTACCTTCAAAAGAAATAAAGCCTACCATCACCACTATTTGCTGAAACCACCTTATAATTGCTTGTGGGGTCTGGGGGGCTGCTAAAGACCACAGCTGCCTCCCCAACTACCGCTTTCCACTTTTCATTATAAAGAGAAAGAGGCTAGTCCCTATCATGCCTCTGGATCTCCAGAGCAGTTCCTGTTTTACTTCCCGGCTGACAGAAACCTTGATTCTGATTCTCAGTTGGTTTTCTGCCTGTTGGAAGGAAACTTCCACCAGTTTGCTGTGGAGTTTCCTTTGTTCCCTTCGTTCCCTTCGTCTCCAGGCTTTTTCTTCACTGAACATGATGTAAGCTTGTCCTAAACAAAGTTGGGGGGAGGCTCAGTCTTGGTTCAGCCCAAGTCTAATTTCTCCCCCACAGATAGTTTCAAGCTAATGCTACCTGGCCGGGAGGGCTATGTTCTGGCAACGTCACTGGTATCATCTGGTTAATGGCAGAACCTGGTCTACTCAACTCAGATTCCATCACTTTTGCTAATCCATTACAGCTCTGCAGCCCCCTTCTGGATGAGCCCCCTGCCTTACTCAAGGGGGATGTGCTGTTTGGTCAGAGAGATGATGCAATCGCATCTCTTCTTCTTCTGATGAAGTATTTAAGATGACCTTGCTATAATCTGCAAATAAATTATTTACTCTTCTAACGGCCAAAACTTGTCCAGGCGAGCTTAAGTAGCAATAAATTTCATAAATTATTACAGGTCAGAAAGCACTCCTGAGTGACTCCAGTTGGTTGCAGCCCATGGAAAATCCTATAAAACTCTGCTTCCCTCTGTCTAGGCAAGGCAGATTGGTTCACATAAAGTTGAGTTATCAAATCTTACTTTCCCTCGTCTGCTCTCAGAAGCATACAAGTAATAAAGTATTTCATATATTCTGCAGACAAATTGACGGTGGGGCACTCTCCATTAAAAGGATACAAAAAAAATGGTGCTTTGTTTTCTTCTTACACGAGCAGCCAGCTGAGATTCATTCAGTTTTCATTTTCAGAATAAAACAGTAATTTCTGGTGTGACCTAAATGCACCACAAAATACAGTATTGGTGCCACACAAACGTTCTTAGAGAAAATATTTTATTTTTTTCAATAAAGAGGACTGCATTAAAAGACCTATGGCTGCACAAGATATTATTCAGCTGTTGTGCCTTTGCATGTAAGACAGTTTCATATTCAATTTCCTTTTCAGTTTAAAGTGTTCACTTTTTGTCAACAACCTTTGCTAATATACCTGGGAGAGGGAAAACAGAGAATCAAAACCAGTTTGGCCTCTATGCATGACCCTTTTGAATTTCATTTTATGAATCACTTTGGTTTCTTTTAGCAAAAGCAAATTTGCTAACTATCAAGTATTCTCGAAGCCAGAGCCTCATGCAAAACAGAGCTCCTGACGGTTCAATTACCTGGTCATTGATTCTAGTGAGCCTTCCTGCGTTCCACTCTCATGAGATGGAAAGTTGTTATTAAAGAATAATATATGAAGTTCAGGGGAGCTTAGGACCTACCAGAGAGTGTAATAAACACTTTCCAAGGCCTCACAAGTGGTTTCTTTACCCTGAATAAAACAAACGCATACACAGAAAATGACTCTTATAAAACTGGTGAGCTTTCAAAGACTCTCTCTTTAAAGAAACTGAAATCTCCAGTTTTGGGAAACAGTGACAGAAAAATATGCAGAGAAGTGCCTGGCTGTCACAGTCAGCCCTTGCCTCCACCGTTTCTTGATTGTTCATAGCTACCTTCTGCTACATCAGTTTGAAAGTGACTCTTTCCCATCATGCCCAACAAATGTTGACCAGACAATGTGGGCCGCTGCAGTGGTCAGCATTCTGCCAAATACCAGGCACAGAGAAAGACCTAGTCTCTTTCTCGATTAACAGTCTGAGCGAAGACATTGTCCACATTTTAGTTTTCAACAAAATTTCCATCTTAAATGAAGGGGATGGGAAAATTCAGAGGAAAAGAGAGTTGTGGGGAGGCAAGGACCTATTTCTATTCATTTTCTTTATTTCCTCCATACTGCACACGCACTTAAAAATCATGATCTCTGCCTGCCTTATAAAATCCATCCTGGAGTCCCACACACCCATCACAATCTGATCTGGCCCTTCCGCGCCTCTTAAACCTCTTCTCCTGGCCCATTTCTCTTCTCAGTTGTATTCACTCCCTCACCATCTAGTAACCTTCCATCTCTCTCCTCCATCACATCAGACTTTTTAATGTTCCTGTGCCTTTGAACACACTGCTGTTGCTCTCTTTGGGAATGCTTGTCCATCGTGTTCTATGCCTGAAAAACTGCTGTAACTACCACTTTAAGATATAATTAATATGCCCTTTTCCCTAGGGGTATCTTCCCGACCTCTGGGAAATCTCAGGCATACCATCTTTGGGATCACTAGAGCACTGTGTATGTAATTCTATCACAGCAGCCATTTTATTAAATTGGAATTTTGAGTTAAAGGATTTGTTACTTCTGTTGGCCCAGAATTCTCAAGGGCAAGATCTTTATGTGCATAAGGTATAATAAAATTCATGGCTCATAGTAGGTGCTCAATTCATGTACCAAAAAAATGAATGAAGGAATTATTATTCAGTCATAAAAAGGATGAAATCTTGCCATTTGCAACAATATGGATGGACCTTGATGGTATGTGCTAAGTGAAATAAGTCAGTCAAAGAAAGGCAAATACCATGTGATTTCATTCATATGTGGAATCTAAGAAACAAACAAAAAAATGAACAAAAGAAAAACGGGGGGGCAAACCAAGAAATAGACTATTAACTATAGAGAGTAAACTGATGATTACCAGAGGGGAGGTGGGTGGGGCATGGGTGAAATAGGTGATGAGGATTTGAAAAAAAGAAAAAGAAAAGAATACCTCATAACAAAATTTGAGAACAATGAAATAATTTTCCAAATCAAGTAAAGCCCCTAATAACCTTTTTGTCTCTTTTTCTTTATAGACTATTTTTAATATATTTATATTTTGCAGTAGTGCTACATATCATGTTAATAGTTATTAATTAATAGCCTATGACAATGCCTCATTAAAATTCCATGGGATGATTTGTACAAAAAAAAATGCATGGCAACTGGACCCAGGTCATCTCCCTGTCCTTAAAATATTCTTGTTAAATCCTCCAAGTCTTTCCTTTCTCCAAAAATGTGTTCAAATTATTAATACAACTGTAAGTTATTTTCCTTTTTTGTTATTTTCCACAAATAATCGGACAAGGTAACTACTATAGTTCTTCCTCTTCAATGCAGAAGCAAAACAGAAAATGTGTGTGATTATTGCCAGATACTTGGTTAGTGCTGTCTTTACAGACATAGCCTACACCTAGGAAGGATCTGTACTCAGATGGCTGAAATTGTGCTTTTAAGGGTAGCCTGGCCTGGCCATTCATTTCCTTGACATCTTCTCTAATAAGTACTCCAATTCTCCACCCTAACTGTACCACCATTCCAAACATAGTGTAGGTGCATGTTTTAGTTATGTCAAAGCTAGAGTTTGACCATAAGCCTTGCATCACCAATAAATGCACCTCTCCATGATTTAAATTCTAAAAATTATAACCACTCCCCAGCTACCACCTCCTATGTTTCCAGCTTTACCTCTCATATACATGTACTCCAGCATTTATGTTTTCACTGGAACTGCCAATCCAGTCCATCCATCTTACCACCTTTTCATTGTCTCCTCACCTGCCCCTCGCCCCAGTATTTGCTGCCCTCCTTTACAAGCTTATATCCCATGGATTGTCATTATAGCAATTCCTTTGTATAAACCCTCTTTATACAATTCCTTTGTATAAACCCCTTTGCTCTTCTGCCCTTTATAATCATCTAGAAACATCCCAAACCTGGTTAAATTAAGTTCTTTGCCAATTCTGAGCATATACTAAGGGAAGCTGAATATTAGGTGTGTGGGGGGGAGGGAGACCACACACATAATCATATTATATATTCTTACTTAGACTACACGACCATCAGCCTTAAATGAGCTTTTAGTGCTACTTGGCAGGCCTACTACCTTATAGTTTTTTACTCTACTGCTAAGTAAACCGCACCTCCATTTTCTAGTCACTTGGTTCCAAACTGTGCTGTCATCCTTGACTGCTTTTTTTCTCCCAAAGCCTATATTCAGTACATCAGCAAATTCTATCAACTCTACTTTTCACGTATATCCAAGTATCCAACAATTTTTTTTTACCACATCTACTGCTACCCCCCTTATCTGGCTTGAGCTACTATCATCTCTTGCCTATGTTGCAATAGTCCAACTGGATTTCATGCCTCCATCCTTGGCTTCCCTATAAATTATTTTTAAAGCAGCCAAAGAGGGAGTTTGTTAAAACGAGGGAGATCCAGAGGCGGATTGATAGTGGAACTAATGAGGTTTAAGTGACCAGTCCCTTTCCTGAAACAGGTAAGGCCATGAGAGGGTCTTAGTCTATGCAGTCTGGTCACATGGTCTTAAGTTTTTGTGATATTTTCAGATCATCTCCCTCCTCTGCCCAAAAATCTCTAATGGCTTTCCATCTCACTCAGAGTTTAAAAAAAAAAAAGTCATAATAAAGGATAAAAATGCTCTTATATTCCTCTCCTATTCATTTTCTTTCACTGGACCCAGCCACACAGGCCCCATTGCCATTTCTGGAATCTACCAAATGCACCTCTATAATAGGGCCTTTCCACGTGTTGTTCCCTCTGCCTGGAGGGCTCCTTCCTGAGCAAAATCATGAACATCTCCCTTTTCTCCAAGTTTCTCTGTTCATGTGTTGCATTTTTTTTTAAAAGAGAGACCTTCACTGATGAAACTGTATTTTAATCTTCTTGCCTATTGATCTTTGATATTGTCTCCCTCTTATTTTTTTAAAGCACTTACCACCTTCTGCTTGGTTAGTTGTTCCCCTACTAGAATATTTGTTATGTGTTTCCATTATTAGAATATAAGCTTCATGAGGGCAGAGAATGTATCTATCATTGTTTCCTCAGTGCTTAGAACAACATTTGGCACATCACTGGAGATAAAATGTTCATTAAAAGATTGTTAAACAAATGTTCGATGACTCACCTTTGGATACATTCATTTACAAAAGAGGTATCAAGTGCTCAGACACTAAGGAGAAAACAGTGAACACGACAATGTACCTTCCTGTGAAAAATGCATTTTTAGAGATAGAATGCTCCTGCCACCTTTTTTTTTTTTTTAATGGTGAACTGTAAATGACCCAGTTCTACCTAAGGTCTGACGTGCTCGTGGATAATTTTGATAATGAAATAGTGAATTTCCCTATTGGATACTTCTCATTTTCCATAAAACCTCAGCTAGAATTCAAAAATTTTAAAGGAAAGAGTTTTACTCATTTATTTAAACAATAAGCATTACGGCAGCATGTGGTAAGGAATGTAAAAATGGATCACATTGTTCTTACCCTGAAAGATTTGTCAATTTTGGAAGGGAGATGAGATACCCAAACAAAGACAATGCAAAGTAGAAAGTGCTACATGGTACGAGAGGAGTTCTTTCCTTCCCTCCTTCCTTCCTTTTCTTCCTTCCTTCCTTCCTTCCTTCCTTCCTTCCTTCCTTCCTTCCTTCCTTCCTAACTTTCCTCCTTCCTTCCTTCCCTCTTTCTTTCTTTTCTTTTTTTTCTTTCTTTCTTTCTTTCTTTCTTTCTTTCTTTCTTTCTTTCTTTCTTTCTTTCTTCTTTTCTTTTCTTTTCTTTTCTTTTCTTTTCTTTTCTTTTCTTTTCTTTATTTCTTTTCTTTATTTCTTTCCTAGTTCATTTAATGAAAATTTGCCTCCTGTCCCACATTCTACCCAAAGGGAATAAAACAAGAATTATATAGGGATGTTGCCCTTGAGGTGATCACAAGCTAATATGGGAGTAGAATTCTTGTACTATCTTTTTGTTGTACAAGGAGGAAGATTTTTTATACTTATATTAGTCAAGCTTTAAGAGTCTAAGCATATTAAAAATAGTTACCTACTGTTTCTAAAATACTAAGATGAGAAGAATCTGTGTACTGTCTATAAAGCATATCTTAAGAAGCATTTAATTTATTGATTACTTAATGGAAAAAGTTTTGTTTTGTTTTTTTTTTCCAAAACATACTTGTAGAAAGAGTATATGTACTATGTACTATCTTGGTTTTTGTGGCAAATATAAATAGTAATGTCATTATGAACTTTTTAATAGAGTTTTCTTTGTTTGAATATTTTCTACTTCAAACACCCAAATTTGCTAGTTTGGCTTCTGTCTATGGTCTTCACCATTACACTATATTGCAGTCATTTGCAAATACAAATAAGTTAAATTATAAATAGAAGTGAAACATAATTAGAGTCTTCAGCACTACTATCTTGGTAACTGAAAGAACTTTCACATATTGCTTGTGGGTATATAATGGTACTACTTTTTTTGGAAAACAGTTTGGCATTTTCTTATAAAGTTAAAAGTGTACTGACATATGATTTAGTAATTCTACCCTTAGTTATTTACCCAAGAGAAATGAAAACATATTCACACAAAGACTTGTGCATGAATGTTTATAGGAGCTTTATTCACAATAGTATAAACATTGAAAGCAACTCCTGTGCCCATCACTTGGTGAATAGATAAACAAGTTGTGGTACATCTATACAATGGAATGCTAGTCAGCATTTAAAGGGAGGAACTGCAATAAACATAGCAACATGTATGAATCTCAAAGTATTATGGAGAACAGAAGAATCTGGGCATACAAAAAAGAACATACCGTAGGATTCTTTTTATAAGAAAGCCAAAAAAAGGCAAATTTCAGTTGTTATGTGGAAGGCAGATTGCCTGGGTCAGGAGGTGCAAAAAAGGGGTCAACTGGACAGAGGCATAAATGAATTTTGGGGAGTGATGAAAATGATCTTTGTCTTGACAGTAGTAGTAGGTACATGGGAGCATGTATTTGTTGAACTCATCAAACTCTGTAATTAAAATGGGTGCATTTTATTGTTTTTAAATTATACCTCAACACAATGGAAATGGAAAAAAGGAAATGGAATGTGAGCAGACTAAATGGGCCTCTTCCTTAGGTACCGGAAGCAATTTCTCAGTCTGCAGAATGGATAAGAATGCTCATGTGGTTTATGCGTTTTCTGCTTAATACTGACATGTTTTTCTTGATTGCTTGGAAAATAGCCAACTTCCTAGTACTCTCTTTTTCATCCTAGAACTGCTGGAAAATGACCGTACTCTACAGTTCAGACCGTTCTGCATTTGAAGAATATAGGCCTCACTCTCCAAGTCCAAGCCCTCTCTGGATTTGTGAAGTTTCATCATGGAAAAAAAGTAAAGGTAGATATTTGAATACAACAAAATGCATGTGATGGTGCTTTAAAATAAGGGGTCATTAAATATAAAGAGCAGTGTCAGATTCATGGAAAGGGCTAATGCAATTCTCACTTAATTGAATTGAATGTTTATCATAAGATGCATGTTTGGCTTAATCACAAAATTGAAATTAATCATATTCCCTGGAAAGCAGTTAGTATTTGGTCCAAAGTCCAACCCTCTGTCTGCCTCTTTGAAGAGAGATTTGGCAGCAGGAGAAAAATCTGGCAAAATAAATTTGGGGGTTGTCAGCGTTTGATATATAACACTTAGGAAAATATTATAGGATCTGGAGGTTAAGTAGTTATGAGTGGTGACAAATTAAATGATAGAAAAGCTGGTTGAGATGATTTAGCTATATTTTTAGATATAGTGAAATGGGAAATACTCTTAGAGCCATGATTTCCAAAATTTAAAACAATTTTTGGGAGTGTCTGACCCAGTGCCCTTAGATGACAAAATAGAGGAAGAAACATGTTAAGTAACTTGCTTTTGGTTTCTTTAATGAGTAGAAAAATATAGAATATAAACCAGGTTTTCTGACATGTAGTTCAATGATGTTTCTATATTGTTGTGTTGCCTCTTAAACAGAAAAGTGCCTTAAAAGAAAGTGATAAGGGTCACTATCTAACCCAGAAGAAGTGCATAAATTGGTATTTTGAAAGTCAAGTGTTTGGTGATGATAACATAAATTTCAGGGGAAAGTGTTTCATTGCTTATAAAGAAATTCTATTTTATTGTTACAAAGTGAAAAATCACTAAAGAAATCTCTCCATTCAAGCCAATATTTAAAGACAGTATGAATCCACCTTAGATGGTAGAATATATTTTGTCACAATATGATATATAGAACTACAACTTGAAGCATCAAAAATTAATACTTTATACCTGAGCTGCAATCCCCTAAAAGCAGGTAATGTGAATTATTTAAGGGTAATTTCGATCTGAAAAAAATTCCCCAGCATCATTTGCCTTTGGGAATGCAGGAAGCTTATCTTGTAATTCACTTTATAGATCTATTGGTTTGTTTTTTGTCTTACAATATAATAATCTTTTTATCAGTTTGTTTTTATAATTGCACAGTCTTAGAGATGTAAGATCCAACCTAATTGCTTGAAGAATGTGCTTTTTTGGGTTCAAAATTATGTTTTTAATCAATACATGCTAAAAATTAATAAATAAAAAGGAAGTGCTCCACTAGTACTCACAGAGAATGAATTTGAAATCCATAAGGTGGAATAGACCATATATGAATTGAAGTGATTTCATGTTATTTTAAACCAATGTATCAGATAAATTTTGTGTCATTTTCTTTTCCTTTTAAAAATAGTAACACTGTAACCACTGTCTAGAGGAGTCTGTGATGAGTACTTCTCTGCTGTTCTGGAAAGAAAAAGAGAAACTTGTGGTAGACTGGAAAAGATTTTGGGGAAATGCAGTGGGAAAGGATTAATATTTGCATCCTCCTCAATGCTAGTACTTCTCTGAGGGAGGAAAAAGTTCCTTTAGATAAGACATTATGGAGGAAACAGGAGAGAAGTTTGTGTAATAAGAGAGCAGTAACAAGGTTTGAAGGGTTTGAGGGTGAAACTCGTGAGTGTGTGTTTACAAGAGGATCTAAGGCCTCAAGCAGCAGGGCGCCAAATAAGGACATGAGAATTTGGGTTTTTAAGAGGAGTTTAGCTTTTTGGAAAACAACCTCTCCACTTTTGCCTGCTTGAAATTTCTTAGAACCCCAGTTTCCTTTCCAAATGTTAATGAAGCACTGAATTTTAGTGGCTGTTTCTAAATAGTAATATTTTAGCTCAGCTTTTATGATTTTCTCCTCAAAAATAAATGAAAATACTTAATTGAGACATAAATGTAATGTATGTAGGTAGGTATATGTACGCTTATTTTAGGATTTTTATGAATACCGTGGCTCCTTTTACATAAGATTTGTTAGGACCCGAGTTACTTGTCTTCACAAGACAAGTAAGTGTGGGATTCTGCCACTTCAACATGACTCACTGCGTCTTTGCCAAAACAGATGGGATGTGTGTGGTCAGCCTTGAGAATCTATAGCAAGATTTTAGAAATTGACCTTAATTGCTGAAAGGCCTAGCCAGTCATGTAAAGTTTATAGAGAGGTTTCAAACTGTATATTGAGATTCTTACATGAGGTCTGGGAACAGTTAATGTAGATGTTCAACATTTGGGGAGAAGAGAAACCACATACAGTGGCTTTTATGTATGTTCTGTAGTGGGACTGTCTTCTTTAGCGAAGTTAAGACTCTTGTACATTATTTTGATATTTGAACAACCTCTTTTCCTAGCTACTGTTGCAAGATATTGTCAGATCTTTTGGTGATGTTTGTAAAATAATTTTCTCCTTTGCACAAAGTTGTGTCAACAAATAAAAACAGTAGTTACAAAGCACTTTTTATTTATAAGTTACTTTTCTGGAGGTGATAGGAGAAGTAGAAAATGTCATAATTCAGGGCCTTCAGGGAACTCAGGCAAGACCTACACATAGAAATTGCTGACTTCAAATGCCATATCCTCCCAGAGGATAATTTCAGTACCACATATAGCCTTTGGCATGACTGGAATTTTTTTCTCTATATGAGGAAAACAAAATAGAGGCCAAAGAAAATAACAATCCCAATATCTCATTCAGTGACACTAACGTGATACCACAGTCAGACCCTGAGGTTTAAAGTTTACCTTAAATGAGTCTCATTCCCTCCTCTTTTGGTGTGGGCAAACCCTACCGGAGGGAACAACATCTAATTGAATCAGATAGGATTTTCAAGGGAGAATTGAAAGCATACTTAAGGAGAGAAACAAGTTTCAGAGAAAAAGTCAATGTCTTAAAAGGTAAATTTAATCACAGGGTTAGCAGCTAGAGAAACAGAGAAGTGTCATACAATATCTTTAGAAAAGGGGTTCAGAACCAAGGTCAAGACCAATGAATGGACCAGTATTGAGGGTCCACTTGATCTATATGGAACGACAGCAAGTGTAATGGCGTAAAGCAGTCATGAGATTAGACATCTACTGCTAGTACTAGTTCTGTATCCTGATTTTCAAATAAGCCTCAAGGACATTAAAATTGTATGCATCTTGGTATCTGAGAAAAAGTTGAAATAATTAAGTCAAATGGATATTACCTATTAACTCATTTGTAAAGAAATATTTCTGGAGCCATTTAAATCAAGTTATGAGTCTGAAGACATGAAAAAATGCACATGGAAAACTCTTATGAACAATAAAATGGATATCACCAAATGTTGTTTGGTGGATATGTTGATAGTTTAGATATTATACAATATCTTGGTATAAGACTGAACATGAAAGACTCTAGAAGGAGGATCTTTCATTGTAGTTTGACCAAGTAGAACAATAATAAATCCAAGTATATATGTATTATGCTTAACAAATCCCAATCTCTTATGATTTAAATTAAAATAAATTAATCAGAATGTTAACTTAGAACTCTGGTTAGAAAAGGAAAAAGAACATGTAGTAGAAAGCATTTGGTATTTAAAGGTGGTTGTTAAATTAAACCTATAATAATTCAAAGGACAGCATTTTACATGAAAATAATTTTAGAATTATACTCCCATATGAAATTTTAAAACCAAGCATCAGAAATCATAAGAATATTATCAGAGAAATATCTGATCACTCTGAAGTTGAATGTGCCCCATAGAAATGAAAGGACAAAATAATCAAAGCAGAACAAATTTCCTTAGAACACAGATAACTGGTATGAAAGATTATTTTTCCAAAAGTTGAGAGAAACAGGAACACAGAGATAAATTTGTAAGATGATAAATGAAAGCACTCTAAAGCAACAGAACTGCTTTCTCACTCATTTTTATATAAATTCAGGTGAAAAGCTACAAGTGCATTAAGGCATCAATTATGAACACAGCATATATGATAAATGCATTAGTTGTCAATACCTTGCATCATGCAGTTATCAACATTTGGAAAGCGTTCATGAATAAAATACCATTTTGAATAAAATACCATTTCCAGTTTGAAGTATTCAGTACAAGTATTTAATTTCAACTTTGAGCTCCTTTATATTTCTATCTCCAGCTAATCCAAACCACACCTGTATTTCCTTTCTTTGCCTTTTAGAGATAAGCGCTGTACAGTGGGTCAAAAATTGATGTACTCTAGTTCCAAACTCACCCCCAATAAGTTGTGACTGTGGGAAGGTCATATCAGCTCATGGAACTTTAGTTTCTTCTTTCACAATTCAAGGGGGAAGGGAATAGAAAATTGCTAAACTCTAGAAAATCCATGATTTTTGTGTCACTCACCAACTACTTGGTTATGTACCATCTTGAATTATTCAGTAGTCTTTTCAGCTAGATTTTAAGTGCTTTAGATATATTTCCTGTTACCTAGCACAGTGCTGGGTGATAGCTAGATATTTTAAAAAACACTTTTTGATGGACTAAATATTCACTGGAAAAATATTGGAGGCCAAGCGAAAGCTTATTCACGTACTTGAATATTCTCTAGAATTGTCGTCCATCAGTGATGTGAAACTGGATGGTTGAAGAGTTTGTTTGAAAAGAAAGACTTTTCATTATCAGTTTAAAATACACTATCTCCCAGTTGTTATGTTACGTTATCTATAACCTAGAGGACTTGTTCATGCATAATTTTTTTTACACATCTGAAAGTAAAATGAGTTAATGTGTGACCTACCTACAGAAATAGCAGAAAGTCATTTTAAGACAGCCTGGAAAAGGTTCAGAACTTTCAAACCACATTCCTATGTAGCTGGCATATGTATAACTTTATGTCTTTTCTTGTCAGTTCTAATGATATATGTGTATATTAGGAGAGAAGATATACTACGATATTAGCTTGTTTCTTAGCCCTAATAATGTGATTATGTAATTGAGATTTGTTTTTTCTAGGTTTCTTTATGGGGGATGAGCTCCGATACTGTGATTGTGATATAGATACTGGAAGCATCAGCTAAATAGCATACGAGTGTACTTCAAATGTAGCAATAGTTACAAGGAAAACATGTTAAAAGTACTAAGAAATTTAGTAGGGTTATCAGAAGCATATGGTATCTTTTAAAAGTTTTCCTGATGCAGCAGGGGTTCTGTGGATTCATTAAGAAATGCAAAATGTTGAAGGCAGAATGTGAGTGAGAAGTAACCTTTTATCTCGTGAGCCTTTTCCCTCTCATCCCATATGCCTCAACCAAATCACACTTGGATGTGTTGAAACTATCTACAGAGGTCACATTTATTTTTGAAGTTTAGTAAACAAGGTTATGTCTCTTGAAAAAAAAATTGCAATAGACTGTACTAACCACTGAAGAGTCAAATAGCAGATTCACCTATTAATACAGATTTTTGGGGTAAGATAATACATATGAGAAGTATGGGTTGTAAATAGACTTGTTTTGCTGTCAAGTTAGCAATTCCTTAAAGTCATAAGAGAATATACAAGATAAAGGAATGAGTACTTTTCACATAGTATGAAGGCACAGGTTCACATTAAGGGAAGGGACAGTTTTCATTTGGGAAAAGTAAGATGCATGTTTTTCTTTATAGCCCATTTTCTCTTTTCAGAAGAAAATATGCCTCTCCTTTTCTACAAGGTGTCATGTAGATCTCAGTGCTTTCCAGTTTTGGAGTTCTATTGTTCCTGTATCCATATTCTTCTCCACCAACTCCCCATTGTTTTCCATCTGCTTCCAAGATGCACGTCTGCAGTCTTGAGAAAACCTACACATACCTTGTAACTCTGAAAGCTTTCTTGGCCATTTGTTTACTGTTCAAAGACCAACCCCTACACAACTCGTGCCCACACTGGCTTCTTTCTCCCCACTCTGCTTTCACATCCTTCATGTGCTCATACTTTGCATCCCTGTCTTGTATGTATACTCTGTGTAGGGAGAAACTAAATTTCTGTACTGTTTTGGTTTTCTTACCACTGTACAGTGAAAAATAAAAGAATAAATGAATGAATTCAATTTGCCAGCAGCCTCTAAATGCTTAGTTGAATCCACACGACTATTCAAATAAAGAAACCACCCTTTATTACAGTAAACTCCTCTCAGACCTGGGAGATTTCCCCCCTAGCTGACTTCCCATCTGCACTTTCTCAGATAGAAAAAGACTTGTTATTCTTTCTTCTTTACATATTGACTGTTGATTCCTAGGAGTCTCAGCCAGGAAATTACAGAGTAACAAGTGTGGGATAGTAAATTTCTAGTACCATGGGAAAACAGGGTGACACCAGGAGAGAAATTCAGACTTCTAGGCTTCTATCCAACAATATTTATTAAGTGCCTAGTGCATTCTTTCTACTTCTGAGGAGTCATGGAAAATATATTTGGATATGAACCTTGATCTGAAGGAGGTCATACTTTCATATGGCAAACAAGAAAATGGGAAGTAATTTAACAATTATTTTAAGATAAGAACATCCAAATCCTCTCCTAATACTCACAGAATACTGTGAGCTACCCTACCCAGCTTATGATATTGCTCTGAAGATGAGATCGACATGAAATTAATTGAAAACATAAAATTATAAACTACACATATGCAAATCATTTTGGCATCATATTGCATTTTTATAAAACTTACTGAATTACTGAATTCTTGTACCTGAAGATAGACTTTTATATATGCTATCCCATAAATAAAAGAATAAAGTATTGAAGGCATGAAGTTCAACAAAGACCAAATCAGAGTTTAAACAATCTGTCTGATGTTTTTTACTAAAAACTCTAGAAAATATTTTCAGTTAACTTAAAACATACTTTTTTTTTAGACATTTTCTTTAATTTTGAGAGACACAGAGGGAAAGCACAGGCAGGGGAAGGTCAGAGAGAGAGAGAGGAGCAGAGGATCTGAAGCAGGCTCTGTGCTGACAGGAGACAGCTCGATGTGGGGCTCGAGCTCACAAACTGTGAGATTACGACCTGAGCCGAAGTTGGATGCTTAATGGACTGAGCCACTCAGGTGCCCCTAAAACATACTTTTATTTTTTTTTATTTATTTAAAAAAATTTTTTTTTCAACGTTTATTTATTTTTGGGACAGAGAGAGACAGAGCATGAACGGGGGAGGGGCAGAGAGAGAGGGAGACACAGAATCGGAAACAGGCTCCAGGCTCTGAGCCATCAGCCCAGAGCCTGACACGGGGCTCGAACTCACGGACCGCGAGATCGTGACCTGGCTGAAGTCGGACGCTTAACCGACTGCGCCACCCAGGCACCCCTAAAACATACTTTTAAACCGTACAGTCTCAAAAGCATTTAGCTTTTTGTTTGTTTGTTTGTTTGTTTATTCAGTAGAGGGTAGGGGCACAGCTTTAGTCATTGTGACTAAGGAGGTGGAGTTAAGTGGTTTCACAGACTTGGCCTCTTTTGAATTACATGGAAGTGACCAATCGTTTCCAGTCTGCTTTTAGTCCAGTTACAAACAGTGGATTATAAGGTACAAAACTTATTTTTAAGAGTCTTCCTTTTGTTTAGTTGCCATTAAGTCTACCTTTATTTTTCTAACATCATTAGCTGTTTGGACATCACCTTTTAGCACTGGAAAGAATGTGAAATGTGGGGTGAAGTACAAGATCACAAATCCTAAAGTCAGAAGAGACTTTAGAGGTGCTCTAGTGTAATTTGTAAGATAGAAAGCAGTGAATTTCCTTGATGACATCCCAAATAAGTAATGATCCAAGGCTGTCTTGCACCCCTGTAGTGACACAGTGATGACCTAACTAATCTATTCCACAATTTCCTACACAGCAGGTAAAGTGATTCTTTTAAAAGTTTAGGTGAGGGGTGCCTGGGTGGCTCAGTCAGTTGAGCGTCTGACTTCAGCTCACGTCGTGATCTCGCAGTTTGTGGGTTCGGGCCCCACGTTGGGCTCTGTGCTGACAGCTCAGAGCCTGGAGCCCGCTTCAGATTCTGTGTCTCCCTCTCTCTCTGCCCCTCCCCCGCTGGTGCTCTGCCTCTCTCTCTCTCCCAAGAATAAATAAAACACTAAAAAATAAAATAAAATAAAATAAAATAAAATAAAATAAAATAAAATAAAATAAAATAAAATAAAATAAAAAAGTTTTAAAAGTTAAAGTGAATCAAGTCATTCCTCTGCCTCAACTCCTTCCCTTCTTACTCAAGTAATTCTAAAGCCTTACCTACTAGGTCCTACATAATCTACCATGCCTCTCCTCCACCTGCAACTGTCTAATTTTATCTTCTACTAGTTTCCTCTTGATCACTCCAGCCCAAATACTGGCCACTTGTATTCTTTAAGTCTACCAAGTAAGTGCATGTAGTTCAAGGCCTTTGTACTTGCTGCTTCCTTTGCCTGTGATACTGTCCTCCTTAATAACACAAGATTCTGTTTCTC
This sequence comes from Felis catus, assembly GCF_018350175.1. NCBI lineage: Eukaryota > Metazoa > Chordata > Mammalia > Carnivora > Felidae > Felis > Felis catus. The sequence goes on along the minus strand of NC_058375.1, from coordinate 81,591,841 downwards.
ACTTTTACAAAGATTCTATTCAAACGTCACCTTTATAAGAAGTTTTTATTAAACTCTCCATAAATTAGCATTCTCCCTACATCACTCTCTATCACCTTATGTTCCTTTGTTTTTCTTCATAGCCTTTAGCACAGTGTAGCAGTATTATTTATTGATTTATATTTCCTTTATATATATAATTTTACATATTTTATATATCTACTTATATTACATATTTATTGCTATACAATATATTGATCTATAATACATAAAATATGAATACATAATAAGTATTGAATATGTTATATGTATATAATGTTATATACTTATACGTAAACATATATTTATATTTCATGTTTATTTATAATATTATATATAATTTGTTATGCATTTATTTATATATTTTATACACACACATATACCCAGTTTTATTTATTATCTGTCTTACTTCACTAGAATGGAAATGCATGAGAATATAGGATTTGCTGGCTCTGTTCACCCATGGCTGTATATCTGGTTTATGTTCAATAATTACTGACTAAATAGAAGGAGACTCATAACCTCATAAGTGACCCCACTGTCCTTTTAGACAGGTCTAATGATTAGAAAATTCTGTAATACTGAGTTAAAACTTGTTGCTTTCTGTGGACCTTTCCTGCCTACAGAATTGATCTTATTTTCTGAGTCATAAAGAACAATTCTAAACTTCTCTTCTTACCCCCAAACAAGCCTTCAAATATCTGAAAAAAGTTGCAAATTACTCATTCGTTTATACTTCTAGTTCCTTTCATTATCCGAATAATGTGGATTCTAATCATCTCATTCATCAACTTCATCCTCCCCTGAGTATATTCTCATTTATTATTTTTCAAACTGTAGGTCACGACCCTAGAGTGGTTCATTAAATAAATATATGGTTCAGTTTGAGGAGGTAGCATAGTGTTGTGGCTCAGATTGCGGTCATTGGAGCAAGAGAGTTCTGGATCATGCAAGTATAGTCATTTTAGTGACTTTACCTCTTCTTACCTCAGGTTCCTCATCTTTAAAATAAGGATAATGAGCACTGGGTGTTGTATGGAAACCAATTTGACAATAAATTTCATTAAAAAAAACAGCCAAAAATAAAAAATAAATAAAATAAGGATAATGATACCCTCTAGTTAGTGAAATAAGTCAGTCAGAGAAAGACAGATATCATATGATTTCACTCATATGTGGAATGTAAGAAACTCAACAGATGAACATAGGGGAAGAGAAGGAAAAATAAGATAAAAACAGAGAGGAAGACAAACCATAAGAGACTCTTAAATATAGAGAACAAACTGAAGGCTGCTAGAGGTGGGTGGGGGTGGGAGGATGGGTTAAATGGGTGATGGGTATGAAGGGTGGCACTTTTTGGGGTGAGCACTGGGTGTCATAGAGCTGAAATGAACCTGGCACACTGATGTGAACTGTATTAAATTTTTAAAAATTAAAAATAAAGTAAAATAAAATAAGGATAATGGTAATAGTATACTTAGGATTGTTATGAAGACTGAGGATTAGTATACAAACATTGAACAGTGTGCCCTCGAAAGCCAGCTGCCAGGTGGAAGAAGAGGGTGTCTCTGAAAAAGAAGAGGGAGAGAAAAAAGAAAGAATGGGACTTCTTTCACAAGGAGCAGGCTTGAGACCATTCCTTACTTCTCTAGGTTCACGGCAGAAAGGAGATGGAGAAAGAGGTGGAGGGGAAATAGGCTGCAGTCCTCTCACCTCAAGAGGGTGTGACCAGCCCTTCTTAATCACTGACTATAGAAACAGGAGAAGCTAAGCTGTCTAAAACCCAAAGCATTTAGCATTGAAAATAAAACAGTTTTGGAACATTCTGCCATCGAGCCTAGTGGAAAATACCACACATAGTCTTAAGCATTTAGTTTCATTATCACCCACATTACAAATGATGTGCCTAGGTCACAAAGCAGGACTTGTGAAGGGAAAAATATCCAGCAAATGCAATAATGTTGTCCCTAATGGATTTTAAAGCAATGGACTTAAGTTTCTAGAGTTCAGTGCCATGAAGTTGCATGTTAGATCATTATTCTTCTTTAATATGGGTTTTAAAGAAGCCCCACTATCTCAGTCCATCATTAATCTCTTCCACGCTCTGAAACGCACTAAACAACAAGTGTTGCACTATTTTTAAATGAAGTTAAAATGGTCAGACAGCTATGTGATAGGTTCGCATAGGCACTAGTTTTCTCCTTGGAGTTGATCATTTTAGATTAATTCTGTTCTATTCCCTAGAGATAGAACTCCTTTCATGGCTACCAAGCTGGGTTTGGATGAAACTTTGTAAACTGAATTAAGACACAGCTTTTCTGAGACCAGCACTCCAGGGAAAAGAAACAAGGAAAGTCTTTCCCTTTTGCCAAGAGATTTACACCTGCTGATGAGAAAATATGCCCCAGTGCTCTCTGAAGTCACAAGCCCTGTTCACCCCAGTGCTGATTTTCACTCTTTCAAGAACAACTCTCACAGAAATTCCAGATCTATTGTGTTTAGTAGTATTTTCTTAGAATCCTGGCTGACCTTCCTTTTATTCACATTTTCATTACAAAATAATGAAGCTTTTTAAAATGTCTATTATTTTGGGCATAATTGCATTGAACTCTTTCTTCTACTAGATCACTGCTATTTGAACTTTTTGGGTTACTTGCCTGCATTATTTTGGAGACTTCCTAATTCATTATCCCATCTCCACTCTCTCCTCTATTTTCTGCAAGATACACCACACTGTCATATCAGTCATTTGTTAATCACACTCCAGTGGACAAAATCCTTCAATAATTCCCCTTCACTGACTGAAAAGATACCAAATCTTTGATGTTCCATCATCTGACATCAAATCATTATATCTACCACTATCTTCTACCTTCTTATCCATTGAGATGAATTTCTGAAACACAAATTTCACGTTTTTGTTCACGTTGTTTCCTTCACCTAAGTGCCTTTCCAGCTCCCCACAAATGCCTTTGGTTTAAATCCTACAGATACTTTTAATGCCATCCTTTCCACGATCCTATCCTTGTCACTAGTTCCTCAAGCTTGAAGTTATTCTCTCCTCTGAATCTCCTAGCATTTTACTTCCATCTCTCTTCATAACACATTTGATGGTTAACCTCAATTAAGACTGTAAATGTACACAGGTGCCTCTTTTACTAACTGAAAATGCCTCAGGGGGTGGGGAGGAACCATGTCTTGCTTAACTCGATGTCCTTCACTGCGTCTAACATGGTTCCTGCCACATGGTAGATTTTCTGTCCAATAAATTAATGAATATAGCTTTTATCTATAAGATTCTAGACTATGATCTGCCTAAGTGCAGGAGAAACATGTCTATATTGATCATCTTTGTAACCAACTGCCTAACAGTGTGCCAGGAACAAAATAATGCATAATGAATGTTTGCAGACACACACCAAAAATCCCCCAAACCACAACCCTGCACGGTGGCTTTTCTATGGAATTACTAAAAATAGTATGTTCAACAGACAAATTCAGATCTCATCCCTTCTTATGTCATTTAAATAGGAGGAAAGTCGTCTACAAAAGAAGCCTCTACAAACAACTTTCTTCATTTTCTCCATACAGAAAACCTGTGATCTTTTCTTTGAAGGCTCAAGGAAATGTCAGGGGCATTTTTTATTTATCCCTTTTCAAAATAGCTTGGATGCATATACTTTTTGTAAGCTTCTTAACTTACTCAAACATTTTTGCAGGAAATACAGTGACCACCAGCACAAAGGGGTAGGGGTAAACAAATGGGAAAAAAGACGGAGTTGTGAAAGTTGCATTTCTTGGAAGTTGTTGAGGATGCTTACCTTACTCAAAGCAATTAAAAGCTATCGGCACTCTGCTACCAAGTTGTTTTCCTCTGACATTCTAGTTCTTATTATTTGCTACGGAATTTTCCTAGGCTATATTATTTATGCTTAGGAAAAAATCAATTCTTTCCCTTTTATTGAAAAATTATGTACAACAAATTGTGACTATAACCTAATCTACAAGGTTTAATGTAGGCGGCTTTGATTTACTGGCCCATTCATAATCTGCTGCTGATTAGCCTCCCTGGAAACAATCCACACACTTGTCTAAGTGATATCAAGGTGTTTGTTTTTAATCTGTCCAAAATCATCCTATGGACAAATGCATTATTGAAGAATTATATTTTAATTTATCTTCATGCAGTGCTTTTGATGGGCATTTGCATTAACACAATATGATTATGCTTCTTTCCACCAGTATCTATTCAAATCAGAAATTACCTGCACATACAGTCTCAGATGGTGGTCAAAAATTGTACAAAGGAGTAAGAATAGGACTTCTTAATATCACACAGCCCTGCTGCTCATCTGTGAGGCTTTTTCTGTTCTAATGCTTTTGTCATGTATATGAAAGTCATTATGTAGTTTAGAAAACAGAAGATGAAGTGAAAGAGGAAGGTCAGGGACCTAGGATGCATTAATATTCCACCAGCATCAAAGATATTTCCCTCGAGGGGCTCCTACAGGCCACGCTGTTATTACAGTGCCTATCCATTATCTTGTGCTGTTCTTGGTATTAAGACAATAATGGAGAGAATAGGATTATGTGCAGATGATAGGAAATGTGAAGGCAATTCAGCAAGATAGGAAATGAATGGAGACATGATTCTTTCATCGAAGCCAGGGATGGTTTAGCATAGGGTAAGAGAGAAGATAAATGAAGCAAAATGGAATCTTTACAGGTTAGCAGGGGTAAAATGAGTGTTTTCATACAATCCTATGAGTTTAACCTTCTTGATAGAAAAATGCCATGGCATCTTTCTTCAAAGTCCAAGTTTATGTGCCTGAAGAGATGATCTGTTTTTGTTCTCAAAATTCACTTGTTGTTGGAAAAGCTGCCTAGTGCTTCGTGGTCAGAAGGTGGCCTTAAGGAGTGGCATAACCTTTTAATTCACTCCCATCACTGAGAAATTCAGACTGTTATTGAAGATTACCTAGTGGAAATGACGAGCCCAGCAACTCTTTCGACCCACCCCTCATCAAACAATGCCCAGTAATCAAGAGAGTAATAAACTGAACACCGGACAGGAGAGTTCCATTATGAAAATGCTTAATCTGGTTTCTTAGAGCCCCATTTTTTGACACTGACCCTCCCTGTTCCTGCACGCGCGCGCGCGCACACACACACACGCACACACAGCACACAGTGGCACAGTGGCAATCACCCAGACAGACTTTGAAAACAGGAAAGAAAAGCCCTGGCTTTTTGAAAAGATCACCTATATTGGATGCCCAAGGCTAATGTGACTCAAAGGTTGGCATTTTATGATGATGGCAGGGAAACAAGAGCAGCAGATTGTGTCATTTGCAGGGCACTGGCATAAATAAATGTTTCTGTTTATATATATATAAAAAGAACATTTAATTAAATGAAGGCACACTCATCTACAGACAATATGACAGGGCCAGAGAGAGTGCTTTCTGTGTTCACACACACTGCTTACTCTCCAAACACTGCATTTGATCCAGACTTAAATTGGATAGAAATTTAACCAAACTGAGATCAACAATATAATAACATCCTCTAACTCAAAGAGTTACCAAGGGGAATTGGAGAGAAAATATTAGAGGAAATCAGCATGTAGATACACTGTATCTATAAGCTTATCTAAGAATGTGAAAGCTGTGGATATCCAGGCTGCATATGAAATATAGATTAATATATCCTGCATGGAATTGTACTGCAGCCAACACAACTTAGTTCAATATTCATTCTTCCTAAAGAGGGTTGAAGACAAGTTACAAAAATTATATATCCCCTCCAAAAAACAAAAAGAAAAAAAACACAAAAAACCACGTTAAACACATTACTGAAGAAAAAGCAAGCAAGAATAGCAGGAGGGAAAAAATATGTGTAAGTTTTCATCCAAAGAATGGACCTGCTATTTGTATAGGAAAAAGCATATATAAAGAGAGAAACTGTAATCAAGACCTTAGACAGCTTTTGAACCTTTTCTCCCCCCTCCCCCAACCCTTTCTGGGCTCTTTGGTACTCCTTCCTGGTTCTCTGGTTTTAAAAATGGCTCCATACTGCTCTCTGCTGCTGGTTTATAATTTTCTCCTTGGAAAGCTCAGAGCAATTTCTGCTGCTCTGACTGTATGTCAGATCCTGGTTGGAGCTCATACCTAATAAGACTGTCTCCTAATTTAAAACCGGGCCAGTTGATATTTTGTAGATTTAGACTGTGAAATCTAGCTTCCTGGCTAGATTTTTTCTCCAAATGTTCTGTACTCTTTGACCTTAAGAAGATCTCTTTCTAGCCACAAGAATAACTTAAATTTAAAAGATTGTTCTCCTAAGGAAATTTTGTGTTATTGAGAAATCCACTCTAGATTTGTATCTCTAAGGAAGAGGGGTGGAAAGGAGAGACATTTTGGTGATGGATGTGGAGACTAATTAATATCACTACTTAATATCCACACTACATTGAATTCAATTTCAAACAAGGAAATTAATAAAATAATACATGTATGATAGAGCACAGCACAAGGTACACACTCAATAAATATAAATGATATCTGAATCAAATCCAAGAAATTGAAATAGAGAAAGAATTGTAATTTGGGGAAAAATTAACTTCAGGAAAAATATATTTTAAACATTACATAAAGTATTCAAAGTGTTTTTTCCTCTCTTTTGAAAACATAAGAGTGGAGAAAAGTATGATTTATTTATTTTAATATAAAATATCAGAATGTTAGGATTTTACCAAAAACTGTTATTTTATGGAGGCTAATAAATTCAAGCATAAACATGTTTACTGGGGCTTACTCAATGATAATATATTTTCCCCTTTGGAAATAAAGATGATTATGAAAGACAGTTAACAGCTGTAATTGGACGTTTTAATGTGTGGCAACATGACCACATGACTTAATCCAAGAGCATATGGTCAATTGTGTGACCCTGCCTGACAGATAGGAAGTTGTTATAATGCATGTCATTATTTTGAACTGCATCTAAAACACACAGCCCTATTACCCTGCTCAAGAGAAACATGAAGGAAATGAAAAGGACGATGGGAAGATATAAAATTGGTGGGTATCACTTACCAGGGCCTTTGTCCTTGAAATTTATCATAATCTAGAGGGATTCTGTTTTGTAGATGTCACACAGAATCAGGATGAACTCCCACCCAAAATTTGGTTTGTTGAGGCTGATTAACACCACACACACGTCAAGAAGATATGAAAAACTTTGTTACTCTCGTGATGAGGCTTTTTGGAGAAAGCAAGGTGTTTCATAAGCAAGTCTAAGCAAGACCCTGGCTTTCTAGGGCAGGGAAAAGAGACAGAAGTGGGGTTTTTATGGTGTTTAGGAAGTGTGGCCTGGCTGAGGTTTCCAGCACATTGAACTTCCCATAGATGCCAAAGGAAGGAGCACCTGGCCTCTCTTTCCCACTTGCCCACAGGTGGGGCAGGAAGGGAAAGAAGGGAGAGTGAGCTTTGAAAGCTTTCAGCAGCCAAACATTAAAAAAAAAAAAAGTGCAGTCAGACACTTACTACAAAGGCCTCCACTTTACATTAGCACATTAGCAGCAGTTCTAATTTAGTTATTTAGATGATGATGAAAGTAAGATACCTCTCTGAACCCAACCCAAACTAACAATCTCTAAATTTAGATCATCTCTAAAAGGTAATAAAAATTAGCTCATTCTACACATAGATACTGAGAGCTTCAGATTCTAGTTTTTGGACTGAAGAAACAGAGATACAAAAAGAAAGAAATTTTGTGTTATAAACACCTTTATCCAAGTGATTCTGTTCAATAAGCATGTATTGAAGTGTCCGTCCAGCTGTTTGAGGTGAATCTGATGACTAACACACTGGTCCTGCCCTCAAGGAGTTTTCAGTCTGCCAGTGAAGAGTACTTCCGTAAAGAAATAATGTCAATATTGGCAGTGTTGGAAGTACATACGAAGGACAGAAGGAGCAGACAGAGTTATGAACTCTGTCCCAAGGGCTAAAGAAGTAAGAGATATTTTCAGAAAACAAGATTTTCCATAATGAATGCATAATTACCAGCAAATAAGAAAGCAAAGGGGATTTGAGGCAAAGAAAAACACCATGGTAAAGCAATGAAGTTATAAAACCCCTTGACATTTTCAGGTAACTACAGTAGTTCAATATCACAGATGCAGAGAATGTAAGGAACGCAGTGAACATAAATGAGACTGAAGAGGCAGGCAAAGGCCATAGCATGGAGGAACTGGCCTGTCATGGGAATATACTTGGACTTTATCCAGCCGTTCAACATCTTTCAACTTCTTTCATCACACATTCCTAGCAGTACAAAAAAATATGATTTTTTTTTAAGTAGACATCACAGCCAGTGTGGAGCCCAACGGAGGGCTCAAACTCACGACCCTGAGACCAAGACCCAAGCTGAGATCAAGAGTCAAATGCTTAACTGACTGTGTCACCCAGGCTCCCTGCAGAAATCTGATTCTTAATCCCCAGTGTCAGTACATAAATTCCCCAAATTATTTGCAGGTATTGTCATTTACAGATACTAGGTTATAGTAAATACCTAGTAGAAATTCATCATTAATATTTCTAAATTGATTCAACTCAAGCATGTGGCTATCACTAAGACATAAATAATACCAGCTTCCATTAAATCAAACATAATCACTTGGAAACAGAAAATAATAAATGGAACTAAAAGTTAAAAACAAAGGACCCAGAAAACCATTAGAGTGACAATTCTGGAAGCTTGAAAATTCTCCTGGAAACAACCTGCATTTGTTTTTAATTTTATTTATTTATTTTGAGAGAGAGAGAGAGAGAGAGCAAGTGCACACACAGGGAGGGGCAAAGAGAGAATCCCAAGCAGGCTCTGGACTGTGAGCATGGAGCCTGCTTGATCCCATGACCTAAGCTGAAACCAAGAGCTGGACGCTGATTCTGGAGTGGTGACCACCTGTTCCCTACTTGGTTACTCCATTTAAATTCACAAGAAAGCTGAGTTCCTTGAAGATCTAGTCAACTTTGTAGTGAAAAATTTTCTGTTATCAAAGACTGAGATAAAATACTTAAAAAATAACTAACAACAACAACAAAAATGGGCTGCTTAATTTTGGGACTATTTCACCAGCATTACCGAAGGATTAAAAGTGAAAACGTTGGCGATGATGTCAGGAACAGGTATAACGATACTAGTGCAAATTTCATAAAAAGACTGCAGCATTGTATAATACTGTTGGGATCTAAAGCTGTGTTAGAAAACTGCTTAGGGGCCATTCCTCTTCCAACAGTTTGCAAATAAAAAAAAATTGGTACATACAATATATGATTAAATTTGCAAATAAATATTTGCTACCAGCTCTATGCACTGGCTTCATGCAATAGTTCAACAGCATTTGAGGGTAAGCCCCACAGCAGGAGACTTCGGCAACTGGCTCACTACATCTAAAGTAATTCTAGAGCAGAGAACTTTCCATTTTAGAAAGGAATGTACAGCATATTATAAATTGCCACTTAAGAACAAAGCATGTAGCATTTGAGCACACATATATAAGATACTTACTTCCTTTTGTTTCACGCTTCTAGATGAGTGATGCCATAAAAAAAACCTCTGCAGGACTGTGCATTATGTTTAAATAAGTGGTAAATGTCATGTATATGGTATCACCCTTTTTTCTACAAAAAATCATTATAATTGTTATTTTACCAAATGTCCATGTTATTGATTGTTATTCTTTTCCCCCCTGCTATGTGGTATCAGTTACCAAGAAACATAGCCAAGAACAAGCATAAACTTACTGTGTGAAAGATTGTTTTTACACTGAGCCTAGACATGGCATCCAGTGAGTTATTGTAAAATTATTCACACCTTCTGGGTTAAAAGCCAGAGACAAAGGACAAGGATTATTGTTACACCTAAGTGTGAATTATCCTAGAGCAATTTGGAAACAGGGTTTATCCTCTACTACAATTAGTAGTGTTGCACTCTTAAGCATTAACAAGAGTCTGGGGCCTTTCTGGACAACTCTCTTCCTCTGGGACTTCTTGAAGCAAATGAGAAGTATTTCGTGGGCCCATTTTTACCCACGGGTCAAGAGTGTTCACTACAAAACAAAATACTGTGAGTGCCTGTTGATGCATGTTGAGTAAACACCCTGCTTACTTATTAATGAGAATGATGTCACCAGTCGATAGAAAACCTGTTTTATGGAAAACTAGTTTTCTATCGATCTAAGAGGTTACAACCTTCTGGTGCTATTTTGACTTAACAAAGTATTCTGCTGGGTTTATTTCCATGTAGAAAAAAAAAAGCCTCATGAATCTTAGAACCACCCCCCCCCAAACCCCGTAAAGATCCTCCATTCCACATTACAATATTGCAAATAGAATTTTTTCTTTCCTGTTTTTTGATCCTTTGGTTTTTCTATTTTTTTCTGTTTTCCTCCTTTTTAACAATTATACCTCAACTCTTAATTTTCCTTCTCTTTTGAGTGTAGATTTTCTTGTCCTGAGACTCATTTAAATTTTCATTACTTCCGTCTTCTTTTGTGCACATATTCTAATTGATTTCAGTCCCCACCCCCATACTGTAGTGTGATCTGACCATCTAAGGAAGCATTTGTGTCTTCCACCAAGTCAGCTTTTCTTTGGAACTGTCAATGATTGACAGCTAGCACTGCTGAGGGTAGTACTGAGTCAGCAGAATAAGCTATAGGGATGTCAAATGTGGAAGAAAAGGGAGGCTGAAATAATGGACTAAACTAAATAACAAAAAAGTAACTGATTAAAGCTGAGTTTCCTAAATTTTAGATAGCCATAAATATAAGTTTCAATGAAAAAGATATTCTATTTTAAAAGCCCTTAGGCCACATATTGCTTGGGCCCTTGATACTTAAATTCTACCTAGAGTTTGCCATTAGCTAAAAAAGTGTTAGGCATTTTTGCACACAAAAATCTATCTTAGAAATAAAAACAAAAACACTGAGCAGTAAACTTCTTTATGAACAAACGATATGAGTTAATTCACAAAAGGAAAAAATACAAGAGTGATTGATAAATTAAGAAAAATATTTCTTTATTAACCATTAAAGAAATGCAAATCAAAGACCTGTCATCTGTTGCTTATCAGACAAAAAAAAAGTAGAATTCTCAATGGTAGTCATGTATTGCAAATTTAAAGAAGCATGACTTTTTGAGAACAATTGGCACCATGGCAGCAATTTCTCTTGCTGCTTAGCTTATGACAGTAATTGGACAAATAGGCAAATGTGTATGTATACACATGTTCAGCTAGCAGTGTTTAGAAAAAAAAATCTAAATGTCTAACAGTTTGGTATTAGTTGAATACATTTTAGAGTATCTCTGTAGTTGATTATCATGCAGCCATTAAAAAATGATCATGCAAACTATTTGAATGAAAACCAAGGAAGATGGCCCAATGCACTATTAAATAGAAAACATTTTCAAAAAATATGTATATTATGATCTCTTTAAAAAATAAACATGCATATATAATCAATATTTTACAGAAAAGAATTTAGAATGATTTATCCAAATAGATCAGTGATCATCTTTGAAGAGTGAGATTATTCATGATATATCCTTTCTTCTCTTTGATGATCTGCTCCATCTAAGTTTCTACAACAAATATCAATCTGTAATAAATACATTTTTATTGACCATATTGAGATAAGATTAAATTATCAATTATATGGGTATCCAAAGTTTCGGAGTAACTAGGATTAATAATTCAATAGAAGAGGTACATATGAAAGGTGGTCTAAGTTAGAATTTTTATGGTCTGTCCTAACTTTTCAAAACAAGAAGCTTTTCCTGTAAGCAGGAGATGTAAACAAGGGTCTAAAACTAATTTTCATCAATCGCTGAAAGGAAAGGTGAAACATAAATAATCCATATCCTAAAATCTAATGAGATTCACAGGCTTCAGACACACAGATTTAATTAACTTTTGTGGAATACTTGCTCTTTGTTGCACACACTTCTTTTGTGAACATAATATTTAAAACCCCACCACATAAAAAGTAGCAGCATTATTATGCCTAATTTCTGAATGAGAAAAAAAAGGGCTCTATCAATGTAACAATTAAATGTACTAAGCAGGAATATCATGGAGGAAATTGTCCACTACTGCCATCGTCAACTTAACAGAATCATCTTTGAAGTGGTTTAAAATCATAGATCCCTAAACACTACCCCAGATCTACTAAATCTGAATCTCCTAGGCTATTTGAATGATTAGGTTAGAAATCACTAGATGATATCACTCAGGATGTCCTTTTGAAGATTTAAAGTAAAAATCTCTCATCTGGATTTTTCTTTCCTGAGATATTGATATCTTTAATTAAGTATGATCATTAAACCTAGCAAGAGAGGCCTGAGCTCTAGACCCCAAGTTTTAGGGAGCCATTCATATCCCAATACAAATACTAAATTTCTAAAGAATATTTGCTGTCCCTGTCACTCATGATCTGAATTCAGCATTGGCATGGTGAGCTTTGACAGTTAAATATAGGCAGTAGATTCTTGCATGACAAAGTAACATTTCTCAGTTGTACCAAGAATCATTTTCTTTTTTTCCCTTTGTGTTCCAATTTGTGGTTCTCGAGAAATGCATGAATTAGGAAAGTATTCACAATTGTTGCATCTGGTGACTCAGGAACATTTTGCACTGTTAATGTATCTAAGTGCAGCATGTTAAAATTTTTGTTTTGTTATTTGAAGGTGTTTTTGTTAAATTATAAAGGCATAATTTACTTAAAATGCTGTATGGATTTTAACTTTTAATTATTTGGACATGTATGGGCTTCTGTGTGGAGTCTTGTCCTGGGATCCATACATGTTAGCGTTGAGACTCCTTTTAGCCAACGTACAATGTATTTCTGATCATGCTTCCAGTTTTTGGCAACTCAAATCTAATTTTTTGTAATGCCCCATCTTAGAATAAGGCTCTAAGACCTGCCTTTCTCTTTGCCTTTTTTTTTTTAATTTTTTAGTGTTTCTTTTTCTTTGAGAGAGAGTGTGAGCAGGGGAGGGGCAGAGAGACAGAGACAGAATCTGAAGCAGACTCCAGGCTCCTAGCTGTCAGCACAGAGCCCAATGCAGGGCTCCAACTCATGACCTGAGACTGAGACTCATGACCTGAGACCTGAGACTCATGACCTGTGAGATCATGACCTGAGCCGAAGTTGGACCCTCAACCATCTGAGCCACCCAGGCTCTCCTAAGACCTACATTTCTGTGCAGTTTTTTTTTTTTTTTAATCTCGCCTTACTATCCTAACTTTATTTTTCCATTGCTCTTTAAAAACTTTTTGCACTGATTTATCTATTGATATATTGATCTAATAATCTATAATCTTATTAAATTTTATGTGTTTTAATAAGCAACTTAAATTTTTTAATAAGTGAAATAGAGAGTAAAAAGAGAGGATGAAGAAAGGATAGAAAAAGAAAAAGAAAGGAAGGCTGTCTGAGGTAAGTTATCTATAAAGTAATGGAGTAAAAATTTGAAGTCCCATGTCTTCAATTTCAATTCATATTCCATTGTATCACATTGTCAGTGTAGTTTTATAAGCTAATATCGTTGTCAAAGGATATGCCCCAATACAACATGGAAGTTATTTTTCCAGATAAATTGAAATGCCAATTTAAAAAATGTTAAACATTTTATGAAGAAAATCTTTTGGAAACCTAGTAAGCTTTCACATATTTTAGGATTAGCATTACAAACATCAGTTATTATTGTGTATTATATACAGGTGGTCTTAGTTATTCAAATATTTGATTTTTATAAAGCTGTCAAATTCACAACTTCTTTATTCATGGATTGACTAATTCAACAAAAAAGTTATTGAGCACTTAGGTACTTATAATACAGCAAGGAACAGTAAAAGGCAACAGTCTCATTTAACTTATTTCTTAGGGGGATATAGACATTAAGGAAGGATATTTTAAAAATAAGAGGATAGATAGATACATAGATACATAGATAGAGTGTTAATGTGGTAGTTAGTATTGAGAAAAGAAAAAGTAGATGAAAGTAAGGTGGACAGAGAGTCCTGAGGTAGCTGAGTGGGAATTAGAATTTTTAAGAGTGTTCAGGTGGGCCTCACTAAGAAGTTAAGAGCTGAATAAAGGCTTGATAAATGTGATGTAATTATCCAAGTGAGTATCTGGGAGAAGAGCATCCTATGTAGAAGTAATGACCAATCACAACGGCAGGAATAGGCTGGAGCCCAGTAGACAGTAGAATAAACATCCCTAAATCACCCTTCGTACATCAAATGGAATGTTTTATTCACCAGCTGATCAATGATGATATTTATCTACAGTATAGTATTGCTTTCTGGCTTGTACATTACTCTCAGTGCAACCATAGGGGAGATTGTTTACAATGTGACTGTTCACACAGCATGCCCTTCACCATGAGTGCCACTCTTCTCGAAGCCAGTGGATAACTGGGCTTCATGAGCTTCCCTACCTAGTGCAGTCTCAATACCAGCAGATGCCACTTTGCTGGTCTAACTTCCCTGAAGTCTTCATTTGTCCTCAGTTTCTCTAGCAGTGGGGAGGGAGCAGAGCCAACAACAGACTTGCATATGTGTGAGGAGGCTTACAGTAAACTCTGAAGAGATTTTAAAAGTCTGCTCACTCATGTGTTCCAGATAAATAAGGCTCTTGGGGCAGAGGTTTAAATATGGGAGCTATTCTCCAATTTTTCTGGCACAGCCTCTCTGAGGGAACTACTGGAAGGCCAGGATTATAGGTTCAGAAACCCTGGGAAGTTTATACCTATCTGGTTACCCAAAGCAGGGGTATTCTAATCACAACTTTGCACATTATACTATGGCTCTCTGAGATCAGAACACTGGCTTACAGCCTGAGTCTATTTTGCAACACTGAGTCATCAATATTCAAGTTAATTTTCAGGAATAAATTCATGAAATGGGAGATTGAAATTTTTTTCTTTAAAAAAAAAAGTTTATTTATTTATTTTTAAGTAATCTCTGTACCCAGTGTGAAGATAGAACTCATGACCTCAAGATCAAGAGTTACAAGCTGTTCTGACTAAGCCAGCCAGGTGCCCCTGAAATTTTTGTTCTTATGAGAATGTCTTATTGTTTGTTATGATGCTAGCAAAATTTCTGTCACCTGTAGTCTTTTTTCTTCCATTTCCCCCTTTCTTACTTGCTGTTTAGTATATGGAAAGAATTTTAGCCTGGAAGTCAGTTTAGCTACTTGTGGTTTATTTTGTTATAAATTTCTTTTTTAGTGGCACCCTGGTGGCTCAGTCGGTTGAGCATCTGACTTCATCTGGGGTCATGATCTTGCGGTTCATGGGTTTGAGCCCCATGTCAGGCTCTGTGCTGACAGCTTGGAGCCTGGAGCCTGCTTTGGATTCTGTGTCTCCCTCTCTTTCTGGTCTAACCTCGCTTTGTGTGCTCTCTCTCTTTCTGTCTCTCAAAAGTAAATAAACATTTAAAAAAATTTTTTTAATTTGCTTTTTAATCTTAAATAACTTACCTTCTGAAGGGCATCAGAATGTGCCATCCCAAAATATGCCACTTTGGCACACAGATTATTTTAAGCTGAAAACATTTGAGCTTCAACAATTGCAAGGAAGGAACGAAGGGGGAGAGGAGGAAGAAGGAAGGAAGGAAGGAAGGAAGGAAGGAAGGAAGGAAGGAAGGAAGGAAGGAAGGAAGGAAGGAAGGAAGGAAGGAAAAAGAAGAAAAGGAAAGGAAGGAAGGAGAAAGGAGAGAGAAGGAACCACGGAGCTTCCCTTAACCTGACTAAGAGCAACAATTTCTGGGAAGTAATGTTGCCATCAATTTCTCTTCAGGCCAGATATCCTGCCACTCCCAATCTTTTCTCCAGGGGGGTTTTATGGCCCTGATGGAGATGGAAGGAACACTCATACATGTACAGACAAACATTATCACAAACATTCTTACCCTATGTTTCCTATCCTGAAAATCCATTTATCTTGCCAAAAAAAATCTTTTGGTTTACCATATTTACCTTTCTTCTTCCTCTTCACCTTTTAAGATGGTATACAAGCCTCAAATTCTAACCATTCCTGTGAGTTACTCATCTCCTACTTGTGAGGTGCACGTATATGAGTAAAGTCTTTTTTCTTCTGTCAATCTGTATTTTGTCAGTTTAATTTGCAGCACTCTACAACTGAGCCTAAGAGAGTAGAGAATGAGTTTTTCTTCTCCTGCAGTTCTGTGAGCCTTAGTTTCTTCGTTCCTATAATGGGAATGGTAAGAACTACCTCACTAAATTGTGTTGAGTACTACACAAGAACTATAGGAAAGTGTATTGAGAATGATTAGTTCCACATGGAAGAGTAGCTACACATGAGTTTTAGTAAAATGAAATGTAATGCTGGACTTTTTAAGCTCCCTGGAAAACAATTTAATTTGATCATAAAATAGCATTATTAATTGCCATTACATCTTGCTCCTAGAAAAAGTTTGGTTTCAGGCATTTTTTTCTAGAGACCAAAGGCACAATAATCACAGGTAGCCATAAACTGGGCATCCATGACCAAGTGCCATTAATAAAATGAAATACAGGAAAAATTTAATGCCTTCAAGTTCGTTCTCACTGCACCATGAGTACTCTGGACAATCCTGGAGCCTCTGTCTAGGATGCGAAATCTTTGTGATTACAAAGAGAACAGCTGAATTTAAAGAAAAATGTTGTATGTTCACCTTGTGATAAAAAATGCTATTGTTAAGAAATTGTCTCTCTCCCATCCTTTCTCAGCTTGTTGCTACCTCTAGAAATAGAAATCATAGTAATACAATCTCTTGTGAAGAATCTTTGAATTTTAACAGCAGTGCTGAAAATTAGAAAAAATAGTCATTAATTAATAGACTCACTTTCCCTCCCACTTTGAATTCTCCTTTGATTTATTTTAAAATAATTCTCCTTTGGTTTATACCTGTGAAGAAGGCTTGTTTTTGGTGGGAATATGCTTTATCTGTCTAGGAAAGCCTGCAAAAGCTCACAGATATTTCACATCTCAAAGGCAGACATGTGCAAATCCCTACTCATGATAAAAAGAAGGAAATATCCACAAAGGTACTGGGCTCCATCTGGTGTAAACCTACTAACTGTGAGCAAATGAATAATTTGTTGTTGAATCTATAGGATCTTTTGTTTTGATCTTTCTTTACTTCTTTCAAATACAGTTTCTATGGGGAGGGTGGTGGAAAAAAGGAAGGGAGTAGTCAGAGAAAGGAATAGTAAAGGTTAAGGGACATATCAAAGCTAGAGAGATACTCTTGCAGTACACCTGACAGGAAATCTTCCTTGTGAGTCACACTGAACTGACCAGACTCCAAGTTTTAGGGGTTGAGGGAGAGCGGAAGAGGCAGAAAGAAACATTGTTCTTTTACCTTGAGAACGACAGAACCTGAGGCTCTCAGGTTAAAAACTAATGGGTGAATCAAATGGAATGCATGAGTACATCCTCTAACACTTTGATTTGAGGGCAGTTTTTGCCAAATGACAGACGAAATTATTGGCCATCCCCGAGGAAAGAGTAGGAAAGTGGAGTTCTTGTCCCCCAAGGAATGCAAAACCAATACAGTATCTCTTTGGTGGGCACTGTCTATTGTGTCTGCCTTCTAAAAATGGTATTGTTAGTTAAAAATCCCTAGTGTAGGGCGAATAGTCGTTCATTTAAAAAAAATCACAGAAACATATATAACAGTTTAAGCTTCGATGTAGCCACCTGCTCATTTGCGTAATGGTGATTTATTTCTTTTGATTCCAGAGCCCTCTTACACTTCCATTGTATGGGGATGTGTTTATAATTGTTATATACACGTATGTGCTAGACATTCAAATACAAATATAAAAAACTCTTTTGAAAGGACAAAGAAATAAATGGTTATTTGTAGCCTGTGAGCTCTAAAGCAGTGTTTCACAGAGTATTATCCAGGGACAAGCTACATCAGAATTACCTGGAGATGTCTATTAAAATGCAAATTTTCAAGTAGCTGCAGACCCAGTGAAACAGAATTTCTGCCACGGGTCCTAGTTTGTGCCTAGGTGGGGCCTAAGGGGCATTTTTAGCAAACAAACCAGGTTATTCTTACGTCCATTAAAGTCTGTGAACCACTGTTCTAAATGTGTGTTGGAATCTAACTGTAGCTGATGTGTGCAAATCAGTACACAGTTTTTGAGCACTGTATTTACTCTTACAGGTGATAAATATTAGGTATTCTGACACAGAATTCAGGCAGTTTACAGGAACAGAAGAATGTATACATCTCAGAAAAGAATTCCTATGCCTTAGTGTAGACATTGTTGCTGTTGAGTCTGTATATAATCCAGCCATTCTACTTTTAGCTATCACTGCACAGAGGAAATGAAGCAACCTGGTATGAATTTGCTCACAATGTACTAGTCTGAAAATATATGGGCAAAGAAATCACACAAAATAATTTCCCAGGGTCAAAATACTGAGCTCTACTGCTGAATGCATTGCTATCACTTCATTTATTAAGTACCTTCTGCATGCAAAGCCCATTCAGGAAGATTTTGTGATTTTTATCCTCATAGGCACAAATCATCTTATTCTTGACCCTGGGAATGTGAAAGGGGTAAAATAAAATCTCTGACCTTGGCTTGACTTGGCAGAAGTGAAATGTGAAATTGCATGAACTATTCCTAGGGATTATCTACAGATTTTCTAAACTTTCCATTTTATGCGTGATAAATAATGAGACATATACTTATTAATCCATGTTTATATTAATGATTGTGTCTGTTATTTCCAAATATTTTAAACATTAAAATAGGTGTGTCTGAAAAACGCTCCTCTAGCAGAAAGGAAATTGTGTGATTGTTTGGCTATATGTTACGTATATTCACAAAATACATGTGCAATATCATTGAAAGTCCGGGGCAAAAGGCCTAATTATATGCTGTTATTAGTCTCAGTAACTTTACTCAATTTTGTTTCAAGCAAAAAGAGAATAGGAAAGCACCTGAAACTTCTGTGAGTTATAAAGGAGAAAACTGAAAATTCCAGAGGTCCAAACATAGTAAATGACGGTAGTGAGTAATATTGGGAAATAGGAGAGGCGGCAAGGGAAGGAGCCATAGCTCGCTGAACAATGTTGAATGATTGCATTATGCAGTATTTGAATTTATGCTCTGTCTCTTAATTATTCCTGTCATTCCATCCATTGTTCTCCTACCTTCCACGGAGAACAGAAATTAATAGCCAGACTCCTTAAAGAAGTAGATTCTGTCCCCTTGTTCTTTAGTACCATCTGCATCATCAGTGAAACAGATGTCTGATAAAGCAGCTATTCTGAGCACATGGAACAAGAAGGAAGACTCCCCTCCCCAGTGAAGGCTTTCTCCTGAAAGTTCTTAAAACAACTCTCTTTTGCCCTTTCTACTGTCACAATGCCATGAGTTCTGGTTTCCACATACTAAAGCTGACTTAGAGAATCAGATGAACAAGTAGAATCACTGGGTTTAAATTCATCACAGGGACTGAACCAAAAATGAAGAGGAAATTTCCATTTTGCTTGCCATCCATTCAATACTACAGAGAAAGAGGAATGTGAAAGCTTTTCTGCAGTTCAACCTATCTCTAGGAATATCTAGAGATAAGAATATTTTAAAATTACACAGAACTCAGTTTTCTTTTAACCAGTGCCTGCCGAACATAGACACCAGACTGTGAGAGGGGAGCGATATGATCACATGAGTATTCTGAAGGGAGATGCCATATTTCAACCTTCTCTGTATTACTTTCAAATGCATCATAGTGGTGGGGGGAACCCTAAGTCTTAGAGATTTATGTTAAAGTACATTCCACTGGTATCAGATCTGAAGAGAATCCTCTATAGAAATGTTTTTCTTTAAGGCCAGACTAATAAAAAATGAGACAATTGGATGCCATCTTATGGAATAATCTAGTAGGTGCCTGTCTTGTTCCCAGTACACCCATTCATTTCAAAGGAAACCTGAAAGGAGTAGACTCAAAGTCTACATGTACATGAAAAGAATGAGTGTGACCAGTCAGAGTACATTGTATTTCAAGGAAGCTTGGGTTCATGCTGAATATCGTTTGTTATTCCCTTTGGAATCTGAAGTTCAAGAGCACTGAGTTAATTTAAGAACTAGCAACTCTCATGTGTAACAATTGGGAAAGTTGTGTGAGCGTGCACACACAAGCACACATGCACACATATACACTCACTCGACTGTGTTAAATGCCAAATTAAATTAGATAGTTAATAGGATCCTTGATTTATTTTTATTTGACTCATCAATTTATTTCATACCAATATTCCTACCTTTAGTTATTTATTAATGTTATTTGTATCTCTTCAATACTCACAGCTCTTTTCTTTCCATTAAATTGTTTCCTGTATATGTCATTGATTTTGCTTTAACTTTTATGACAGTTTCATCCAGAGGCTTGGATGAATTCACCATATTATTCCTCTGATCCAGAATGTTTCAGAAAATTTGGGTACAGAGCAAATGTCTATAGATGCAGGTAGTTATAATTTCTTGGGTAAGAATATAGGCAAAGATTTAACATCCAGGTTTCAGTATATTTTGGCAGATGAGACCTTCTAGACAGATATTTAGTTCTAATACTCCCATCAACATTTCTAGTTCAAAGGAGTTTCCAGAAATTAAACTGATTTTGACACCTTTCTGTTCCACCAGTAGAAAATTGTCAGATCAACCAGATAGGTGAGTGAAATAGAGTCCACAATTCTTCTTCTGTAATTCCTGAATCTTGCAAAGTTCTAAAAACTAAGATTTTAAATAAGTTTGGCTCAAATTTCACCCCTAAAGCCTGATCCTAATTGACAGGAGGCTCTGTGTAGTTTTTGTTTATACCGCTTACCATGAATATTCATATGTTTCTCCACAGAGATATTAATACATTTGATAATAGATGCTACCTCAGAACCTGCTGGCAAATTACGTAACATAGCACAAGTATTACATAATATAACATAACATGGAAAAAAACCCCAGTAAATCCTGGACTCTTCTGGTCCCACATGTTCCAAATAAGGGGTTGTGAATTTATACCTACTTTCAATAGAGCTTCCAATAAAGAAATTAGACAGTGTCCTTTAATAGACATGCTATTTCTTTTTTTTTAATTTTTTAAATGTTTATTTTTTAACTTAAAAAAATTTTTTTTAATTTAGTTTTGAGAGAGACAGAGCACGAGCAGGGGAGTGGCAGAGAGAGAGGGAGTCATAGAATCCGAAGCAGGCTCCAGGATCTGAGCTGTAAGCTGTTAGCACAAAACCCAACATTTGAGCCTGAGGCTCAAACTCAGGAGCCTTGAGATCATGACCTGAGCTGAATTCGAATTCGGACGCTTAATGGACTGAGCCACCCAGGAGTCCCAACAAGGTCCTTTCCTGAGCTGTCTTTTGCATTTCCATACAATATTACCATGCTAAGAATTACCAGTTAGAGCTGACCCACCCTTTTCAAACAGAACCGCATAGGAAAATCTGCAAAACAAAAACTAAGAACCTCTGAACTGTGTGATACTGTTCTCTTCTTCACCAATATTCAGTTAATCTTTTTCAATACATTCCCTCTTCTCCCCTGCTCTATTCCTCACCCTTTTCTTCTTTCAGCTGTTCTCCAATAGCTAACCTCTATAAAAGATTACTTTTATAAAACAAAAATGGGATCATTTGCTTAGAACCCCTCCCCAGTGTCTACATTACCAACAGATGTTTCAGCAAGACACATAGCTCCTCAGCACCTGAGCTCCTCATGCTTCTCCAACCCCTTGCTTTGGCCTCACTCCTGAAAGCGGTCTTCAGGCCCCCCATATTCCAGGTCCTCTGAACTTCTTGCTCTTCCATGTGTACCCCATGCTTTCTCGCACTGGGTATGTTCGAGTGCTCTGAGCCTTCTCCATCTGGAATGTCCTGTCCCTACTTCTTCACTTGGTGAATCTCTACTCATCCTTCAAGACTCAGCTCCCAGAACTCCACATCCTTTGTAGAAGACCCTGGCACAGTGACTGAGCCACTCTTTTATGTCCTACAACATCTTAGACATAAGATCACTTATCCTGTAATAGTATACTTAGCATGTCAGTCTTCCATAGGTTCTGAACAACTTGAGGATAAGACAGGAATCTTGTTTCATTGATCTTTGTTATCTCGGTGAGATTATCAAATACTTTTTAAAGTAAATATCATTCATGAATATCACACTCAAGGGAAAGATAACAAGCTCTTCCACCAAAAATCATCTAAGAGCCATTAACTGTACCTATGAAAGGCATACACTTACCTAGAAGACTGAGAACTGGCCTTCCGTGTTTTGGTGTTAAGCACTGAATTACCAATCTATAATTGCTAAATGCAAAATGTGCCAACACCATAATTAAACAGAAGATATTTTGCATGGAGCCTGGTTAACATGGGAACTAAGGAAATAGCTACTTGTGCTACAATCTCCTTCCTTCACTGCCCCCAGCCCCCACTTCCAAACCATAGAGAGGTAAGTTTGTTCTTAGAAAAGTCAATCCCTTTGGACTAACCTGGAGAGCCTCATTTTAGAACATACATCATCATAAGCTAAGAGTATCTTAATAATACTTCATCATTCCTGATCCACCTTCTGTGCTTTCATTGCTTTTGATTCTTCAGATTCCACTGCATTTTATTTTAACTGGAAATACTCGTTTCTATGCATGTATATTGTGTGCATTATACTAGAATGGCTGGGACTGCCTGTATAATTGGGCTAAGGCTTTTCCTCAGGGAAATCCAGTAAAATTATCTTCCATTACATTTCTAAAATACTAGTCATTAAAAGCAGAAATAAACTTTTATACCCATGGCTAACAATGCAGAAAAGAGTCTCCACCCTGCAGCTTATCTCAATTTCAGAAAGGAGGAGGTATTTTCCAGATGAGTTGCTGTTTGATTTGATTTTCACCCGCAATTACTATCAAGATCTTTTTTCCCCAGCTTGTTTTGTGGTGGTTTTAAGCTTTGTCCTTATACCCCATTTTCTGAATCAGTGTGTTTTCTAAAAACACTGCCCAATTACTCCTCATTTGAAGTTCAGAAATATCTGCAGTTTCCTTTTCGAATGAACTTTCACTCTTTATAGTCATGGATGCCAAAAGAAAGAAAGGAAGGAAGAAAGAAACCCCACTTCTCCCCAGCATTCTATGTCCTTCTTTCCTGCTGCTGAATTCATTGTTTTGATTCCTTCATGCACTGGCAAACTTTCAAGCATGCCATATGAGAATTTTAAAAATGAAGCTCTCATTTAGGAGTCACACAGTGGTGATATACACACAGAGCTTCAATTTAAACCATTATTGCATACCATCTTTTTCTTTTTATAATAATCCATTAAATGCTTTCAAGTATGGAGAAGGAATAGCAACCTGTAGATCCAAATGGAACCCAGATGACCTATAAAATACGTACTGCCTCCCTGCCTGAGTTGTTAGAGCTCTCATCTCTAATGGATGGCATTGTTATTTTACCATCCAGACAACCACACACATCAATTATACATTCTCCAATGTCATGAATCATTTTTTGAAGACAGCCTGTCTTTTGGTTGTTACATATGTCATTTTTTTAACCTCTGACCAGAACTGTGTATTTGTGTGTGTGTGTGTGTGTGTGTTTGCATGTGTGTGTTTGTGTGTGTGTAAAACATGATGTCCTTGTTTTAAATATACTGATTGATAATTGGAAGATACTTTGGGGGAACATTTGATGTTTATTCTCCCAAGCATAGACGGCACTAATATTTGTTCAGTAATTTTCTATGACAACAATAGCAGCACTCAAGAGTACAATGTATGGTAAGATATTTTCTTCCAGAAAAATGCCATTTACATTGCTTTGGGTATGTGAGTTGAGACTTAATTTCCCATTTATAACCCATATACACACCAACACCAGCACACACATGTACTTACCTATCTACCTTCTTAAATACATTTACACGTACTTTCCTACTCAAGATATGCAGTGTCTCATAAATAGCACACAATTAAAGACAAAACAGTTATGAAAGAGTCACTCTTTAATTTTAAAATCATTTCTCCAAATGGTTTATATCTCCAGTTGGATGGGATATTGTAGCAAAATGTTTAACCTTCATTTGCAGGATAATCACCCAAAGGTTCCAAATCATCTCATTCCTCTCAGTCAGCAGGTCATTATAATACTCACAAAAATGAAACTTATAGAAAGCATGGGGCTGTCTGAAACCCCTGGGAAGAATAACACATAATAAAAGCAGCTGCTTATCAGTGCTATTCCTTAAAAACATTTAGAAAGAAAATTATGCAGTATATTTTGTTAATAACTTATTACTTTCAACTAAGATTTCTTGTTGGTTGAGTTGAGTTGGTTGGTTGATTCCTTATTGTTGAGTGTGTCATTTTGTGGTGTTTGGATTGGTTTTTCATATCTCCCTTATCTAAGAGCATTCTAGTAAACTTAAGACATTTTCTTATGTTCCAGTCTCAGGGAATCAAGGATATGTATTTACCATCTTACAGTACATACTACTATGCAACTGCCAATAATACTATAATTATCTAACCCTTGCCATGCCACAGGCGATGTGCTAAGTTGTTTACAACCATTATCTCATTTAATCATCCTAAAAATGCTGGGTATAGCACTCCACTTGACAGATGAAAAGTAGGGCTTATGAGGCTCAAAACCTTTACAACTTCATAAAGACTGAATCAAAGCCTTTTTAACTTTTCCCATTAGGCTAATATCAAATAAAAGTTTTAATGTAGAAAGGTAACAATCAGTTAAAATAAATGACTGCAAGTTTACATTTATATTTTTTGTCACTAGTAAAAAAAAATGTTTGCTTTATATTACATAAAGCTGAGAAATTCTAAAATGTTAGACATTGTCAATGAAACAGTCATTCAGTACTTTTTAGATCTTTCCATTTCTCTCAGTCCTCACCTCTAAGAACTTCATATGTTTTCTTCACAAGGCCCAGTGTTTCTCCAAAGTTCCAATGCCACATTTCCAACTGCTTGTTATACGTCTTGACCTGAATGCCCTACCAACTCTTTATGCCCTAAATGCCCAGTTTCTCTAGACTTCTTTATACCTGTAAATGGAATCGTCATTCATTCAGTACAACTATCTCAGTTCTGTTCTTTTCTTCTTTCTCTTTATGCATTATAATCTGTAATTATCTGTTTGGTTGTCAAACATCCATTTGGTTGGAAACGCCTTTCATAGCTAACCTGGCCCTCCTTCTCATCCTTACACCAACAATCCTTATACAGTATCTTTTTTATTTTTCATTTAGGACGTTATATTAACTTACTTGGCCTTCTACCTCCCATCATATTCTAAATATGTTTCCCAATTCCAATATATCATTCATCCTGTAGCCAGGTTACCCTCCTGAGATCCACTCTCTTCACATCACTTCTTGAAAATCTTCTGTGTTTCTCTGCTGTCTACAAAAATGCATACTAAGTCCTTCATCCAGGTTTCAAGGTTCTGGTCTTATCTCTACCATTTTGCTCTTTTACTCTTCTTATAAGGACCCTTGTCTCATCATGGGGTCCTGATCCTCATGAACTCACCTAAACCTAATTACCCAAGGCCCCACCTCCAAGTATCATCACATTGGGGCTTAGGACTTCAACATATGAATTTAGGGAGGACACATTCAGTCCATAATCTGTGCCCCATATACATACTTTGTCATAGTTGGAATGTTCTCCCCCTCTTTCTCCCTGTCAAGATTGCCCATTCTTCAAAGCTCAATGAAGCCTCTTCCCTCTGTAAAGATTTTTCAGATCATTCCTGAGGAATTTTAATGCCTCCTTCCTTTGAACTCCCTTTAACCATGGTGTTTTTCTTGACAGACTCACCGTCAGTATAACCAGTCATGTACTTATTTAAGTCACCTTCTGGATTATTACTACTTTATGGAGAGGAAATGTATTTTAATCATATTTGTATCCCCTGAAGCACTTAGCACAATATCTAGTATCAAAAGAGAACTCAAGAATGTTTATGAAATTGGATCATAAAGATTGCTAAACCTGGACAGGGACTTGGAAAAAAAGCATAACATTATTTCTAGGAAAGAAGAATTACCAGCAAAGTATAATGACATACCATCATTTGAGTATTAAAATGCAAGTAAAATGAAAACTATTCTTTTTTTAAAAAAACAGGGGGGAAGGGATAAAGAACCAAATTCTTTTATTATCAGTCCAGTATTGGAGGTCATTAGAACAAGGAGAATTTCTCATTCTCAATAGTAAGGAAAAAAGGTGAGAAACAACTTTGAAGCTCCATTGGAAAGGGCTAAAGAGGAGCCATGACATGGGATATTTTTAGGTTGGAGTGCTTTTTCTCTTTCCTCTTTTTAAAATCTGAGTCTCCTCGTTCCCTTAAATTATGTAGATGCTACTTCCTCTTAACCTCTTCTCTAGGTCTGTGTTAGATATCTGTCCTCTAGGAACCAACTAGCATCCTGTGTTGTTTTGAACGTTTCTTTGCAAGATATTGATTTCTTGAGGGTAGAAATTATTTTATGAAACTTTACATAGTCAACTCAACCTAATGTCTGGCACAGACTAGATGCTTGAATTAATGGATTAAGTAAACTGTTTCCTCTATCTGCTGTCTTGTGATCCTGGGTCAGTACCTATCATTGAATCTCACTCTCCACATCTGCAAAATGGAGATCAAGATTGTGATGAGGCTACATTGTGAAGAGGATCACATATCCTCTATAAAATATAAAATATATGGTGCTATTGTTATACATATTATAGACTCCTATTAAGTTTATAAATCATCAATTTTTAAATTAATTATGACACTTTGATTTCACTCTTACCCAGAACGCTTCTGAAGCACTTCCCCCTACATATCACTCATCATTCCACATTATTATTAGGAAGTGAATACAATGCTGTTGCATATTTCTTGCATATATTTCATAAACATTTTTATTATCCAAGTCATCTCTCTACCCCATCATTGTAGTTAATTAAAAACTGACACGTGAACTTACACTTCTGCAATGAAGGCTTAACTATCAAGGGAATTATCCTCTCATCATAACCAGCAAGGCATCAGACAACAGGAAACGCAGGGCTGTGATCCTGAGAGAAAGTAAACAAAATGGGCCCCATAACTGAACCAATTTACTGCCCAGAAGCAGTTTGAAGGCCACAGCACAGAGTGAGGGGACTCACACAGAACCTGGCAATTTCAGTGAGTTCAGAATACAGAGTTCATAAACACAGAGTCAGTTAGATTGGCAGGCCAGAATATGAGCAAGGAGGGAGCCATACATAGAAGTTTGCTCTAGAGAACCACATAGAAGTCCCCTTCAACCTTTAGCTGTAAGGATCTGTGCAGTAGGAGGAAACTTCCATAAGGCTGAGAAAAAACAATACCAGAAAGTAGTACTTCATGATATATCTAGAGTTCACTGAAAACTGGAAATAGTTTGTAGCCCTACCAGCCAGAAGAGAGAGACTTTGTGAACATGAGGGCACTGGGTAGAGTCTTCAGCATGATATGGGTTTGAAAGTATTGTTTAAAGTGTCAAAATGATCCCAAATAATCCAATTCCTAGATATTTCACTGAAAATAAGTAAAAACATACATTCACACAAAGATGCATGCTTGAATGGTCACAGCAGTTTTATTCTTTTTTTTTTCTGTTTATTTTTGAGAGAGATAGAGACAGAGGCGAGAAGGGGAGGGGCAGAGAGAGAGAGAGAGAGAGAGAGAGAGATTGAGAGAGAGAGAGAGAGAGAGAGAGAGAATCCAAAACAGGCTCCAGGCTCTGAGCTCAGCACAGAGCCCGATGCAGGGCTCGAACTCATGAGCTGTGAGATCATGACCTGAGCTGAAGTTGGATGCTCAACCGACTGAGACACCCAGGCACTCCAGCAGTTTTATTCTTAATAGCCAAACAATCCAGTGTCCATCAACTGGTGAATGGATGAATTAATTGTGGTATATCCACATAAAGAAAGAAAGAAAAGAACTATGAGTACACAATAAAATATGGGTGAATCTCAAAAACATTATGTTAAGGGTAAGAAGCTAGACCAAAGACTATATACTCTATGATTCCATTGTTACGAAATTCTAGAAAAGGCAAAAGTACAATGAAGGATTGCAGATCAGTGTTTGGCAATGGCAAAAGATGAGGAAAGAGGTTTTTCTGCTTAAGGGAAAGGTGCATATGTTCTACCTTACGTGTGGCAGTGGTCGTATGAGTATGTACATTTTTTAAACATTCATCCAATTGTGCACCTAAATTGATGAAATATATTGTACATTAATCATATCCTAATACATTTTATTTTTTAAGTTTATTTATTTTGAGAGAGAGAGTGTGCACACATGCCAGCAGGGGGGGGACAGCAAGAGAGGGAGGGAGAATCCCAAGCATGCTCTACTGCTAGCACAGGGTCTGAGTCTGGCCTTGATCTTGGGAACTGCAAGATGGCGACCTGAGCCAAAATCAAGAGTCCGAGAGTCAGACACTTACCCAACTGGGCCACCAGGCACCCCCTAATAAATTTTATTTTAAAAAGCTGACCATATGTCTAAAACAGAACATTCTTTAGGCTACTGTTTATGTATTTTCAGTCCTCCACAGAATTCATTTTCAAGCTTTGCAGTTATGCTTCAATGCCCAGTGTGTACTCTGTAGGCATCTTTAGTCTCAATGAAGACTAGGAAAGTGAACAGGAATAGCAGAATTCTTTCCCACTCTGTGGGTGAAAGGGGCGAGGCCAAACAGAATTGGGAATAGCTACTGAGTTATCTGATCAACAGTAGCTGCCGCTGTCTCAGATATCTTTTAAAGATATCTTTTAAAGATATCTTTTAAAGATAAAACAAAATAATTCTTTTTTCTAATTTTATTTATTTATTTTGGGTGAGAGCGAGAGAGCAGGGGAGGGCCCGAGAGAGAAAGAGAGAGAGAATCTCAAGCAGGCTCTGTGCTGGCAGCTCACAGGCCATGAGATCATGACCTGAGCCAAAAATCAAGAGTCACACACTTAACCAACTAAGCCACCCAAAGGCTCCAAACAGAATAATTCTTAATACAGTGGGGCTATCAAGTTTGCTCAGAGCAACCTAAATTGCCAGCATAATCAAGGCGTGATGCATTCTAGTTAACTGTATTTTCTGGTTAGCTAGAAAAGCATTTGGTTTAGTTTTAGAAAAAATCTTCCTTAGACACATAAGAGCCTTTCCTTCTTTACCAAATACAACACAGTGAATGTATTTAAATTTTATTTTTATTAATACTGAATCTTCTACTGCTCCAGTTCATCACTTTGAGCATGAATTTGCAGATGCAGGTAGAGATGGATGTAGTGAAATATTTCTCAGTTGGGTTCCATAGAATGCTTATCCTGCAACATCTCTCCCCTCTCTTTTCTCTACACAAGTGTCCCATAGTTAGTCATGTTTGGATAATATTGCTTATTATAGTCATCTCTTATAATGTCATTGGGGCATATTTCTAAATTTCTGAAGTATCCTTCCAAAAAGAACAATTACAAAAAATCATTGATTCTGTTTATCTGAGTAGAGAAGTTATTACTTTTGTAATTTATTTATGTCAACTTCCTAAGAACTGGAATTCCAATGAGGCATGCAGTTGCTGTTGTGGAAAGGCCCATAAACTATGGGGCTGACAGAATTGGCTTTGAATCCTGACTTGGTGACTTAACAATGACCATGTATAAGGTTTAATCCTTTGATTCTCAGTATTCTCACCTGTAGAGTCAGCATTATACTATAAAAGTGTTCTAATAAGAATTAGAGATCAGGTCTATAAAGCATCTAACACAGTGTCTAAAGAAGGTAAATGCCCCAGAATTCAGTTTATCATCAATCTGTCACCACCACCACCACCATCATCTTGTGACTTTCTTTCTAGGACCTCTAGAACTTTTATTTATTTAACTTTCCCCAAAATTATAGATATTACTTTTTTAATGCACTTCTTCCCTAAAAGGGGGTTGGAGAAGTCTAGTTAATTGAAGTTTCAATTTTAGTTGTCTTTTAATTAATCAAATTCATTACACTTTGGACAGTAGCATCACATTACTCTTTCAGTAGGGTATCGGACTCTAATCCAGGTATCTAATGTATCTTAGGCTGAAATCAAATTCATAGCTTTCACTTAATTGTCTTTTATTCTTGGGTGGTTAAGGAGATTCTTAGATATTATTCCCACATCTATCTTAAGCACCTGTGGAGATTTCAGGATGGTTGAGCTAATAGGAGGGCTGTAATAATGTATTATATTATGGCTCATCTGGTTCATTACACTTTTGAACATCCTACTCTGTCCACAGTTGTGGGTCTTTTTTCACATTTTTCCAGAGGTAATGAAAACAATAATAATTGATGGCAGAAAAAGTAATAGTCTTAATATTTTATACTATAAAACACTGGTTGTTTAAGGTTGTCAAGGCATTTTCTAAATAAATGTTTTAATAAAGCAATAACCAGGCTCTCTGAACCATTATGTAATGCTAGGGAGAAGGTCGTATAACTTTCCCATAAAAACTCCTTTTTTTGCATCAGGTAAAATGTTCCACAATAATTGTATTGGCTGTCCATCACAGCACCTCAGGGAAGCATACTGTTAACAGGGTCATTTCTCCTTCACAGTCGAGGATACTGAAGCATAGACACATTAGTGGTAACTTGTCCAAATGAACACCATGAACTAGTGAACCAAATCACTGTGTGACAACGACACCACTCAAAGGCAGGTGCCACACAGGAAATGGCATCATGAAGGTTAATTTCAGATTAAACTGGGGCAGCATGCACATTGGGTCATCTTGGGAAGATGTGCTAAAATGCACAGAGACAAGGTTAGTCATGGTTCATAAACCTTACCTGAGAGTGTTCTCTGATGTGTTTAGGCATTCAACTTTATTTTCACAAAATAGTTGTGGCAGGAAGACTGTCTTTTGTTATCTAAGTGCAAATAAAACACAATACTTTTTCTTCTTTCTAATGAGTATCAACAGCTTCATCCACTTTGGACTGCCAGAGTTAAGTCTACTGTGTTCATAAGGAATGATTTTCAAAAATTTTTTACCAAAATCACACGAAGTACTAAAGTAATGCCTGCTGCTTATATACTCAAGAGCTGTTTCTAGTAGCATAGTCTCACAGCAACTAGTCTCCCTCAGCTAAAGAAGTTAATTGCAGAGGACAGGCAGAGCCTCTCTTAGCAGAATCATCTAGAAAGTACCAAGATGGAAGAAAGTGATTTAAAGTCATTGGCTCATGAACTTTTTTTGAGCACACATTCCTTCTCCCTGCCCTATAGATTCTGATGCACTATACACCCTAAATATTGCATAATATATTTAAAAAAATTTTTTTAACATTTATTTATTTTTGAGAGACAGAGCACAACTGGGGGAGGGGCAGAGAAAGAGGGAGACACAGAATCCAAAGCAGACTCCAGGCTCTGAGCTGTCAGCAGAGATCCCAATGCGGAGCTTGAACCCATGAACTGTGAAATCTTGACCTGAGCCAAAGTCTGTCACTTAACTGACTGAGCCACCCAGCCGCTGTGCATAATATTTTAGAATGATCACAGACTTTATGTTGCCCTATATAGACTCCCTAGAGTGCCAGGAATCCCAGATTAATCTCTCCCCCTCCCCCTTCTTTTCTCCCTCTCCATCTTTCTCTCTCTCTCTCCCTCATCCTCTCTTTAACATCATTTCTAGTTTCAAAAAGGAAAACTAGAATCCAGGACGGATACATTTTTTCATGATTATTCCACATGGAAGAGATTCTTATCTCTTCTCTCCAGAGTTCTTGCATGATCTAAGACATCAAGTGCAACAAATATTAGACAAAGATAGGTTTTTTTTTTTCCAGGCTCTATACTGATTCTAAACACGCTTATAGTTCAGCATCTTAAAGATGTTGGTATTCATCTTAGCAAGTTAATATCAATTCGTGATATTTCATTGAAGTAATGGGAATATATACACTGACTTATCAAAGGAAGGTAAGGATGAATGCCAATGAAATTCATTTCACTGTATTATGAATACTAATTTTGTAGAGCATACCTTGATATTTATAGCTTAGAATAGTGATTTGAGTCCTACCAGTATGATGTGAATATTTGTGCATAATTTAAAATGTTGAATTTCTTCTGTCTCCATTGGTTTTAAGTTAAAATCTGTATTTGTAACTGACAATACCAAGTGTTGGTGAGGGTGTGAAGCAACCAGAACTCTCATACGTTGCTGGTGGGGACATTTAGGAACATAGTTGGGCAGTTAAACATATATATGCCCATCAATTCCACTCTTAAGTATTTACTCAAAAGAAATAAAAACATATGCCCACCTAAACAATTGTGTAAGAATGCTTTTAGAAACTTTATTCATACCAGCCAAAAAATGGAATCAACTCCAGTATTCATTAATTTTTGGAGAAAAGAGTAAACAAATTGTGATGTCTATACACAATACAATACTTCTCCAGAATATAAAGGAATGGATTAGTTGTACTGCCAATAGCAAAGGTGAACTTTAAAAATACTAACTTGAATGAAAGAAGATAGACATGAGCGTGCATAGTCTATGTTTCTGTTGATATAAAGTTCAGAAACATGTAAAAGTTATCTTGGGTGATAAAAAGTAAAATATTGGTTGCCTATGGTAAGGGGTGATTTTATTGGGAAAGAGGTACAGGGAACTTCCTAGAGTAATGGACATGTTCTAGCTTTTGTTAGGGGTATGAGTTAGATGGATGTGTACATTTGCCTACATTTATGGAACTACAGTAGTCCCCCCTTTATCTTCAGTTTGGCTTTCTGCAGTTTCAGTTAACCTCAGTCAACTACGGTCTCTTCTAATGAATTATCTGAAAGAAGCCCGTAGCAGCCTAACATCCTTCACCTCACTTTATCTTCATCGCATAGGCATTTTATCGTCTCACATCATCACAAGAAGGGTGAATATAGTACAAGATGTTTTGAGTGAGGGACCATATATACATAACATTTTACAGTATATTGGTAAAATTGTTCTATTTCATTATTAGTTCTTATTGATTTCTTACTGTGCATAATTTATAAATTAAGCTTTATTTTAGGTATATATGTATAGAAGAAAACACAGTATAAATAGTGTTTGGTACTGTCCACAGTTTCAGGCACCACCAGGGGTCCTGGAATACATCTCCTGCAGATAAGTAGGGACTAGTGTATATACTTTTAAGACCTGTGCATTTTACCATTTGTAAATTATACCCTGTCTGCCCCCAGAAATATAGCTTCTGTCTGCTTCTGCATTCTCTTATCACTAGAATGTCCTTGATAGCCTCTCATGCCTTGCGTGTCCTCTGCAGCCTTTCCCTGGGTTGCCACAAGACGACCCTCATGTGGACTCACACAGCTCCCTACTGCTGATAGGTCTTTTTCGTCTAGCTATGTTTCCCTTATTACTTAAATGATCTCTTTCTAGGATTCTGATTTCTTTTCACCATCATAAATAAATTAATATGAGAACTTTTTTTTTTCAACTTAGGCTTTAGTTCCCAAAATCTGTGGCAAGTCTACCTCCAAAAGGAGTTAATTTTAAAATGGTAGCTAGCAGGTTACCAATCCCCTGACAAATTTTACAGAGAGAAGGGTCACTCTTGTGTTGTAAAGTAACATGTGAGAAAGATGGACTTAACTAATGACTAATGATATTATGAAGCTAACTCTAAGACAGGTGGATGTCCTTTATCTGTGGCTCTTCCACACAAAAGAATTTGGCATTTGGTAGCCTGGGACACTGTCTTCTCATGGCAGAAAGGGAGGTAACAGTTAGGAGTTGGCTCTTCACGGTTTCAATACTGAGAACATCATCTGTGGTTAGCTGTGGCAATTTCTAGGTTCCTTCAGTGAAGGTGGAGGAGTTATCAGGGTGAGGACCAGGTTTCAGAAATTGATGCCTATCTCTTCGCACCGTGGCTGGCACTATGTGGTTTGCAAGCAGAGCGATGATTTTTCTGGGGTTTTGAGCTTGTCAAAATAAGGACAAAGCAAATAAGGAAAAAATTGCCAGGTGCTTTACAATGCTAAACGTATGGTGTTTTATACTCTATTGTCTGGCAATTACTATATAGTCCCGGGGCATAAAGTCATACCATGGTTTCTAACATGAGCTTTGATCTTCATAGAACGATTTGACTGAGTGTAGAGGTGTGGGGTAACAAATTCCATCCCACACTTCATAAATTTGGGGCTACTACTACTTTAGTGTGGCTTCTTTATATTCCACTTTATTATGACTATATCTATATAAATGCAAACACTGTTTCTGTGGATATAATTTCATAAAGCAAAACTATCTTCTATCTTTAGCAGTGAAATTCAAGTGGCAACTATGACAAGCAAAGAAAAATGAATGCAGTTAACTTCAACCATCCCTGCTCATCTGAAAGCTTATGTCAGTTTCTAAATAAGCTTTTCATTTTTCTATTCAGTCTGCTGATCTTTGTTGATTTACAGCATGAATGAGCATGGCACATTGCAACTTGTATAGTGTATTTTTCCTAAATAATAAAACATTTATTGCAGACACATCAAGCTAGCTAGTGGCTCTAAATTATTGTGGCAATGAAGTGCCATGTTAACAACTCATTTACATCCTTCTGGTAACTCTCCATTACCAAGGTAAGTAATTTAATTCCATCTAGGAACAATGACTTTGCAAAGTGTATTTACTGCAATTTGGAAAAAATATATTTAAATTGGATTAGAAATTATGATGAGATCATTCTAACTAAATACAAACAAAATAAAGTATTTAGTCAGGATAGACTGAATTATCTCATTGAATTTTGGGTAAAGATGTGGTGAAATACCTTCAGAAAGCTTTATAATATATTTTCAGATATGCTGAAATATATATGCTCCTTGTGAATGTCCATGCTTTATAAATTCAGTTCTCTCGTTCATCTTTGATTTCAGTGTTCTCTTTAGGTAAATTACAAAAAGTTGACTTAGTTGTATTCCTCATCATCAGGGCTGTAACACTTCATAAACTTAGTGGGTGCATTCACCTTACTGCATATGCACAGCACTTGCATATATATGCATAAGCCATTGTGCATTATTGTGCATTATTTTATCATTTCCCTCCTTCTTCATCCTAGATCCTGATTCCCATTCATCTTCCTGTACCCCACTAAGTACTTATTTTAATGTATTTAGTTATATCTTTGTATATGTATCCTTTTAAAATATAGTGTTTTCTGTTTGCACTTATATAAATAATACTTTTTCATAATTTACTCCTTCAATACAATTTTCATATGTATCCATTTATCTCTGATACCATTCGTTTGTGCTCTCCACTGCAGCGCTGTGTTCTAAAGTGTGCATCTTCCACATTTACTTAACTGTTCCCCAAGTAGAGCACCTCCAACTCTCTGCTGTGCTAGATGATGAAGATTCTCATATGTCCCCTTCTGAGCCTGTGAAAAAATTTCTCTAGGCTATGTTACAGGAGTGGGTTTCCTGAGTCCCACTCGTAGAGCATGCACACATACTCAGCAAAGATGAACACATGGCATTATGATGAATCCGTGCTCAAACCATGTTTACATACGTGGCGAGGTTACAGGGGTATGCACATCCTCACGAAAGATGAAGACAGACTCATTAAGGATGTGCTCAGCATGGGTGGGGCTAAACATATACTCCATAATCAAGATGTCCACATAATCAAGGTACACTCAGGATGTACCTACACCCAGTACAGATTACCTCTAACTTTGAGGACACGTGCTGCAGATTGTTGTTTAAAATAGCTGTGGTTTTACCAGTGGTGCCGGTGTCCCCATTTTCTCATATTCCCTACAAATGTTGCTTTATTCATAATTTTTTGCTTATCTCATAAATACAAATTATTATTTCATTTTTGTTGTGTTTATCCTATTACTAATGAGTTTTAAGATACTTGTGATCAGTTTGGCCTTACCTTTCTATGAATTATAAATATAAAACCTTTGTACTTTTGAATTGATTGTTTTGTCATTTTTTGTGTGATTTCAGGAATTCCTTTCATATATGTATTATTATATATTATGTATGAGTATAATATATTATATGTTATATAATTTGTACAGTATGTACCATGTACTGTATGCTACAGCGTCCTTCACTCTGTAACAGTAGTTAACTATATATAACAACATCCATTCCATTTTCTGTACCATGAGTTTTACTTTTGGGAATTTTGTTGAAGACTTAACTCACCATGCTCCAAGTAACAAGGTAATTTTCCTCCTTTTCTTCCAGTAGTTTTATAGTTTACCTTTTACATTTAGATACATATTATATCAGAATCGTACTCTTCTCTACAGTGTAAGTTAGTGATCCGGGTTTATTTATTTCTTAACAAGTAGTATGAAGTTTCCAAACACACTTTTCTAAATACTACATACATGCATTTGTGGTGCTGTATTTATCATTTTTTCCATATATAAATAGATCTCCAAGTTCTGTTCCTTTGGAATATTCATTTCTTCATGAACACCATATCATTTTCACTAAATCGTTTTGAGGTTTATCTAAATATCTGGAAGGGAAACTATCTCTCTTCACTCTTCTTTTTATGGATCTTTATTCTCCCATGTAAAGATTAAAAGGAGTTTGCTGAGTTCCTAAAAGATCCATCTGTAATTTTTCTTGGGGTTGCCTTGAGTTTACAGATTAATGTAAGGGAAATTTGTATCTTATAATGATAAGTTGCCCCATCCGTAAATACAGAATATTTTCCCATTTAGATAGATCTGCTTTTAAGTCTTTAATAAAAGCATTAATTATCTTCATAAAGGCAGTGTTCACTCTTAGGCTAATTTATACATATATAACAATTTTTGTTACTTTTGTAAATTGCATCTTATTTTTGTATCATATTTTCTATTTAATTATTGTTGCTTCAGAGTGGGGGTTAGCAAACTTTTTTTGTAAAATACCAGAAACTAAATAATTTAGGCTTTGTGGGCCAATTCCCATTCTAGCATTCAACTCTGACGTAGTACCAAGAAAGAAACCCTAGACAGTATATAAACAAATGGGCATGGTTATGTTCCAACAAAAGTTTAATTACAAAACAGGTGATGGCCAGATTTGTCCAGCAGGCAATAGTTTGTCAACCCCTTGCTACAGAGGAACAGTATTAATTTGCTTATGCAGCAAATTTGCTGAACTCTCTAGAATAATTGGATCATTGATTGTATGCAGAGGGTTTTTTTTAATATTGATAAACATATTATTTGTAAATAAAGGCAGTTCATCTCTTCCTTTCTAACTAGTAAACTTTATTTCTTTTTCCCTAAATAGAAAGTTGGCTAGGATCTTCATCATTGTATTCAATAACAGCAGTGATAGTGGGCATCCTTGTCTTGTTCCAGCCTTTATTGGGAATACCTCTGAAGTTTTTTCATTAAATATGATGTTTCACACAGGTTTGGGTTTTGTTCATCTCTATCACTTGATAAAGTTAAGGACACTCTTCTATTTCTGGTTTAATGATATGTTTTATCAGAAATGGATAGATTGCCCAATATTAGCCATCATTTCATTCATAAAATAAACTTTATTACAGCATGATGTATTTTTCTCTTTAAATCAACTTTTTTGATGTAAAAATTATATACCATGGGGGGAGCCTGGGTGGCTCAGTCGGTTAAGCATCCCACTCTTGGTCTCGGCTCAGGGCACAATCTCATAGTTGGTGGGATAGAGCTCCACGTCAGGCTCTGCGTGGACAGCCTGCTTGGGATTCTCTCTCCCTCTCCTCTCTGCCCCTCCCCTGCTCATTTGCACATGCTCTCTTTCTTTCTCAAAATAAACAGACATTTTTTAAAAATTGTGCACCACAGAGTAAACCCACTTTAAGTACAGTGCAGTGAGTTCTGGCAAATGCATGTAGCCTTGAAACTACCATCCCAGTCAAGACATGCGTCATTTCCATCACCAAAAAAAAAAAAAAAAAAAAAATTGTATTTATACCTTTGCAGTCATTTTACCCCAATCTCTAAAATCAGGAAATAAATAATCTGCCTTGTGTTAGGATAGATTCGTTTTGTACTTCTAGTGTTTCATATCAATTAGGTCATACAGTGTGCTCACTTTGGTGTGTGCTTCTTTTGATGAACATGTTTTTAATTTCATTGATGCTGAGAATATAGGTAATACATTCTTTTTTATTGTTGAATACGATTTCATTTTATGAATCCAGCAAAATTTGTACATATATTTCACCTAAAATGTATTTTTCATCTTTAGAAATTCTATCAGATCTTTTTCATATCTTCTGTTTTTCTCCTATTATCTTTTCACTACATTTTTGAGTATATGGAGCACATTAAAATAGCTGTTTTAATATCTTTTCCTGCTAATTGTAATATTTCTGTCATTGATTGGTGTTTCTCCTTCTTGTGGGTCATAGTTTCTTACTTTTTGCATGACTGATAGCATTTTGTAGATGCTAAACATGGTTAATTGTACATTGTTAACAATTGCTTTTTTTGAAAGAGTGTTGGGAAATGTTCTGGATGTATTTAGTTTAGTGGCAATCAGTTTAATGTTTACAGTTTTACTTTCAAGTTAGTTTGAGTCAGTCCAAAGTAGCTGTAGGGCTAATTTAGCTCCATTACTAAAAAACAAACAAACAAACAAAAACTACCTAATTTTCCATGTTTACTGAGACACTTTGCCTATGGAAGCAAAAGCATTCTCAGCCCTGTGTGAGCTCTGATAGTTGTTTGCTTTCCAGTGTTTCTTTCCCCAGCATTGTGTTCATCCCGCACATGTGCTATCAGTACTCAGTCCAACACTTGAAAAGACCTCTCTGCAGATCTCACAAGTTCTCTGTCTGTGAAACTCTGAAAGTTTTTTTCATATACTTTGCTCAGTTTTTTTGTTATTTAGGACACCATATAAATTAAATCCTGTTCCCCAATCATTAAGAGAAGCAAAAATCTTAGATATATATAGATACATACCTTTTCCATTTGTCGCCGTCTCCTTAAACTCTGATCTTTCTCCCGAATTCAAAGAATCCTGTGTCTTCTGCTTGGATTTATCCTCCTTGCATCAGAGTTTGGAAAGTGCCTCCAGGAAGAAAGCAGGAAAGATTGTGAGGTTTGCTTCGTTTTTTTTTTTTTTTTACCTTCTCTCAGGGATCATATGCTGTGTTGTCTGTTGCTAAATCTGAAAAGAGTGCTGTTTCATTTTTTTCCCCTTGGTTTTCTTGCTCATGATGAAATTGTAATGTGAGTACCATTCACTCCATCAGGGTTCATGGATGTCTTATGTAGTCTTAGGTAATGCATTGTTGCATTTGCTTAGCTAATGCTTTATTGAGGATTTTTAGATCAATGGCTTTTCTGTGAAATGGAAATTTTCTCTATTTAAATTTTTCTACCTTGCTATGTAATCAGTGCTGTAGTAGCCTCAAGATGAATGAGACAGCATTTATTTTTCTACATTTTGGAAAAAATTGTGGAAGAGAACATTATCTGTTCTGTGAAAATTTTGTTTACAACTTACATTTAAAGGAGTCTGAGTCAGGAGACTTTTAGAGGAAAGCTTTTAGATAAACATTTTATTTTCTTTAGTAGGTTTTGATGTGGTCAGATTTTCTCCTTGTGATGATTTTGGCATTTTCTAATTTTCCAAATATTACTCCACTTAATCTAAATTTTCAAATGTACTTATTTATTATATGCTTTTAAAAATATCTGTGGTATCGTATTTTTCTTTCCTTTCTACTCTATATTTTTTAAATTTGCATCTCCTCAGTAAACTACATGGGTACAAATCTCCATCTCAGAGTTTATTTCTTGGAGAATCCAACCCAACACAACGGGCTATCCCTGTAGTTTAAAAAAAAATGACTCTCAATCTAACAATATTAACAAATACATTTAGGATAATTAGAAACAAGGTAAAAAATGTTTTTAAAGAAAGCAGGAAATAATGTTATAATCTTAAGGTGAGGAGACCTTTCTTAGACAAGACAAATTAGCTAATACATGAAGAGGAGATGGTCAAGTACCTATATGTTAAAATTTTCTGGCGCATTTAGAGTAACCATTTAAAAAGTGAAAAGCATGGCGCCTGGGTGGCTCAGTAAGTTGAGTGTCCAATTCTTGATTTAGGCCCAGGTCATTATCTTACGGTTCATGGGATCGAGCCCTGTGTTAGGCTCTGCACTTGACAGCACGGAGCCTCCTTGAGATTCCCTGTCTTCCTCTCTCTGCCCCTTCCCTGCTCTCTCTATCTCTCTGTCTCTCTGTCTCTCTCTCTGCCTCTCTCTCTCTCTTTCTCTCTCTCAATAAATAAATAAACTTAAAAGCGAAAAGCCAATCCAACAGCTGGAACAAGTTCTTTGAGATGCATATACTCAATAAAATGTTAGCATCTGGAATATATAAAGAACTTCTATAAATAGATAAGAGAAAAACAAAGCAGGACCAGAGAAAATTGAACAAAAATCTATAAAAGGCAATTCAGGGGGCACCTGGGCTGCTCAGTCAGTTGAGCATCTGACTTTGACTCAGGTCATGATCTCACAGCTCATGGATTTGAGCCCCACCTTAGTTAGGTTCTGTGCTGACAGTTCGAGCCTGGAACCTGTTTCCGATTCTGTGTCTCCCTCTCTATCTGCCCCTTCCTGACTCATGCTCTGTCTCTCTCTCTTTCTCACTCTCTCAAAAAATAGACAGTAAAAATTTTTTTAGTTGAAAAAAATCAAAGGCAATTTAGGAAAAGAGAATTTGGTTGGACAAAATATATATGTGAAAATATGTCAAACCCACCACTAATTAGACAAATTAAACACTATAAGGTTATATTACCACTTTATACCCATCATATTGGCAAAAATTTATATGTTTGACAGTATCAAATGTCGATGAAGAAGAAACTGTCAGCAAGAGTGTAAATTTATGAAGTCATTATGGAGAACAATTGGGCATTAATACACTCTTAGGAATATATGTCAGATAATTATTACTCATGTTCACAAAGACATATGTGTAAATATGTTCATAAGAACTGTTGTTTATAATTACAGAAAGTTACCAAAAATGGAAATTATACATAAATCAGAGAGCAGATAAATAAATTATGATATAATCATATGAAGGGGCATTATTCAATAAGGAGTAAATTAAGTAGAGCTACATGTTCTTGCATGGATGATTCATAGTATAATCCAATAATGTTTTGTATCTTGAGGTAGGCGGTTAGTACACAGATGTTCATTATATTATTCTTCAAACCTTTTGTTTGACTAAAATGTCTTATAATGAATGATTCTTTTAAAGAAAGAAAATATAAATTACCTAAAGTTAATAAAAAAGATACCCCATCTGGGATCAAGGAAAAGATCAGGAAGTATTTTATTAAAAAGATGGTATTTGGAGCACCTGGGTGGCTCAGTTGGTTAAACGTCTGGCTCTTGATTTTGGCTCAGATCATAATTTCATAGTTGTGAGATCGAGCCCCACACATTGGGCTCCATGCTGAGCATTGAGCCTACCTAAGATTCTTTTTTCAAAGTGTATTTATTTTATTTTAAGACAGAGTGCAAGCAGGGGAGGGCAGACAGAAGGAGACAGAAAATCCCAAGCTGACTCAGCGCTGTCAGCACATAGCCCAACACAGGGCTCGATCTCACAAATAATGAAATCACGACCTGAGCAGAAATCAAGAGTCTGCTGCTTAATCAACTGAGGCACCCAGGTGCCCCTAGATGTGCCCATTGTTGTGGAGAAGCCATTCAGCTAGTTTTCAGGTCTTTTTCAGAGAGAATTGTTCTATATGTAACTGTAGATTTTATTGTGTTAATGGGAGGAAGTAAGTTCAGTACTTTCCTATGCTGCCATCTTGAAAAGCCTCTAAAACAGTTTTTTCTTATTAAAATACATCTGGTAAAGTGCACCATGCAGAAGTCCTGACTCTCTGTTTTGAGCCTCTAGGACAGATTCTGAATAAGAGATAAGACACAGAATTACTGAAATCTATCTTACCAGCTAAATTAAAGTAAAACGGAACATTTTTTCTTTAGCCCGGTGCAACTAATTATATTTTTTGGGCGAATGGCTGAAAAACAGGACAATGGCTCAAAATGCTTTTTGGGTTTGAAACTCATTCCTTTTGAGAAAGTTATATGTACACACACACACACACACACACACACACACACAGCACACAAACCAAATTTTACTCAAAGGAAGCTCAAAACTATCTTATTGGACTTGTTCCACCTCTGAAGAAGAAGAATATTGATGTGGGTCAGGGTGAATGTCAAGGTCAAGACACTAGTATGAACTTATATG
Source organism: Felis catus (assembly GCF_018350175.1). NCBI lineage: Eukaryota > Metazoa > Chordata > Mammalia > Carnivora > Felidae > Felis > Felis catus. The sequence goes on along the minus strand of NC_058375.1, from coordinate 81,549,343 downwards.
AACTGAAACCTTCACATGGCAGGGGATATATTTGAGAGCTTTTGTGAATTTATATTAACGAGTGTCTTTCAAGTCTGCTCCTTGGTATCTCCTAGACCACATTCTTTTCTGTACTGTCTTTATGAAAACATGTGGTGGTTGGTCCTGTAAAGGAACAAGCAACTGCTCCTACCTAATTTTGAGGATCTCCTTGCTCTAGGAAAGGCAGTGGACCAGAATGGGATCCAAAAGAAAGATAGATCACCTATCTTCTGGAACTGCCTTCAATCTGAGCTAAAAGTCTGTGACTTAAAGCTCTCCAGGAAACCATATTTTTTTGGAGGTGACTTAGTAGTAATAACACCATTGCCTCTCATTGTTTCTTTTCATCTGTTCATAAAGTAACAGGCTATTTAGTAGTCTGATTAAGCATATGTTGAAGGCATTATCTAACAAAGGGGCATCAACAATAGATTTTTTTTACAAGAATAAGGTATTCCCTAGAAAGATGCAAAGAGTCATCATAACAAAATGAGAATTCTGTTAAATTTATTAGATTTATTTCAGAACTATTGTTTGGAAATAATAATCACATTACTAAATGGGTACAGTAACCTTTACAGTGTTTAGGTTCCATGACTATCTCAATCTGAGTCCTGATCCCAGGAGTATTGCTATAGACTGTTTATGTGCCTCTCAAGTTCATTAGTTGAAACCTACTCCCTAAAGTGATGGTGTTTGGAGGTGATTAGGTGATGAGGGCAGAATGTTCGTGAATGGGATTAATGCCCTTAAAAAAAGAGACCCCAGAGAGCTCCCTCAACTCTTCTGCCAGGTAAGTTTATAGTGAAAAGACAGTCATCTATGAGCTAGGAAGTGGGTCCTTACCACATGCTGAATCTTCCAGCACCTTGATCTTGGACTTCTCAGGCTCCAGAACTGTGGGAAATAAATGTTTGCTGTGTGTAAGGCACTAAGTCTGTGATCTTTCTGTTATAGCCATTGTGCAGACTAAAATACGTGTCTTAGCAGTGTTTGGATGTCATGTCATGATCAGACTCTACTCCACCGTTTTTGAAGTTCTGTTCAGATTTGTTTGTGCAGTTAAGTCAAGTTTACCCTAGAAGTGGCATATTTTCTCACTCATCTCTAAACTGAAAGTCCTACATTTCCCTTGCCATCTCCTGCAAAAATACCCTAGAGTTCAAATATCTTAAAAAATTGATTTTTCAATTTTCACAGTAATTATAACTAAGCTTTTTTTCTTTCTTTAGTAAAGTTGTTCTTTGGGCTCCACCCTTTATTGGAGTCATTGGAAGAGTTACTTCATTATGACTCAGGTTTTCATTCATCAGACAAATGGAAATAGTACAATACCCACTGCACAAGATTGTTATGGAGATTAATTGAGATAATGCACTGAGATCAGCACCTAACACATAATAAAGGCTTAATAAATATTGATCTCTATTATTTGTGTTCTGCAGTATCTTGTTGCACTGTCATAGATTACCATATAGAAAAGTTCAAAAGGCATGAATCACAGAGGTGCTGCTTTTGAAAATGATAAAGCCCCAGTGCCAGGAGGAAGTAGATTTCAGGAGATATTTGGAGAAGAACAAGAAGAGTACTTACCAAGGGTAAGAGTACTTGGCCAACTGAAGTGGCAAAGAGTGAGATCCAAATAGGACGTCAGGTAACAATAGAGGTGTCTGGAGAATGTGGCAAGTGAGGAGAGGTGAGGATAAGGGTAGGGTGGCAGACACAAGAACTGAATGTTTCTAGTGACTTTATGGAAATATGCTTTGAATATCACTAGGGAAGGTAGAAGAATGTTAAGAAAATGTCTCAGAAATAAGAGGTGTTGAGCATAATGGATTAGGGAAGGGCTGGGTTTGGAAAAAAGATAAGAAAAATTGTAATAAATAAACCTGAAGTGACCTGAACACCAGCTTACATTAGAATGAAAACTCCCCACAGACCAGTGACAAAGGTAGCAATGTGGGATATTTAAAACAAACAAACAAAAAAAACAAAACAAAAACAAAAAAACAGGGATTGATGAATAAATAGGGAAACAATACCTTAAAAAGAGTAACATACCTATCATACACTTCACAGTTCTAGAAAACCAGCATTACTACCTAAAGTTAATAGCTCTTAAGAAATTCAAAAATAGAGGTGCCTGGGTGGCTCAGTCAGTTAAGCATCTGACTTTGGCTCAGGTCATGATCTTGCAGTTGGTGGGTTCGAGCCCAATATCAGGCTCTCTGCTGTCAGCGCAAAGCTCACTTCGAATCCTCTGTCCCCTTCTCTCTCTGCCCCTCCCCCGCTCATTTTCTCTCTCTCTCTCTCTCTCTCTCTCTCTCTCAAAAATGAATAAACATTAAAAAAAAAGAAATTCAAAAATACATATCACTTCATAAAGCAAAGGAAAACACAGGAGCAAGCCCCTACTTTTCCCAGCCTTAACAAGAAAATTCAAACACAAATAAGAATACAATGAAGGCTCTTCTAGTAGCCTTCATTACAAAGTGTCAGTTCTGGGTTCTGCCACTTGAACAGAAGAAAACCAAATTTTAAAAATTATTCTCTTTACTGCCACTGGGTGAGTTATGAACCAAAGAAATTAACAAAGGCAAATGAAAGAAATGAAAGCACCTGACAATTTAAGGCTTGCTTACCTATTGCCTTAGGGTGGTAGGTAATGTAATGATGTCAATTAAGGAAGAGTTTGTTATTCTCATTCAGGACTCTTGCCCATAAAATGATTAGACTTTTCCTCAATGCTATCTCTCCAATGATTACCTGAAGTCATCATGCCATTAGAGTCTTTAGTTTAAATTCTGCCTGCCACTTCTCATTCCAGAAGAAAACAAAACAAAAGACAGGCTCTTTTTATCCTTTGATTGTTGCAACATAATCAATGGCTCCTAGAGACAAAAGGATTTTCCTTCTTTTTCATTATTTCTCACTTCACTCTTTCTTTACCCTAAAATCACATTTGCATTGTCTCGTTGACCCTTTACCCTTTCATAAGCGGGTGGAGCATCACATCTCTTACAGCAGTCTGGATAAGAACCCTAGAAATGCAACCAAAAAAAAAAAAAAAAGACCAAGCCAGGGGCGCCTGGCTGGCTCAGTCAGTTAAGTGTCCAACTTTGACTCAGGTCATGATCTCACGGTCCATGAATTCGAGCCCTGCATCGGGCTCTGTGTTAACAGCTCAGAGCCTGGAGCCTGTTTTGGATTCTGTGTCTCCCTCTCTCTCTCTGCCCTTCCCCTGCTCACACTCTGTCTCTGTCCCTCAAAATAATACATAAACATTAAAAAAAATTAAAGAAAAAAAAGACCAAGCAAAAAGGTACATGCTATAACTCACTGAAATAAATGTAATATTCTAGGACCTAGAACATATTGACTGGTATGCCTTGTATTGGTGAATTTCTTTAGAGAGCGTGTTTGGGGGGGGGAGGGGGCAGTTACACGCCAAGAGAAAATATAGTTTAATTTTCTAAAATTACAGTGTATGAACTGGGTGAACAAAGGTTTGTTCAACAGAAAGTAGAATTTTTTAAGGCTTAGAATAATAAACTTAGGTGCAATAAAATAAGAATTACTGTGGTCCCACTCTACAAAACTTATAGAGTGCCTACTACATGCCACATATTGTTCTAGATGCTAGAAGCATAAATACAATTTTTTAATTATTAGAAAGTTTGTTCTACACTTAGAAAAATTATGGTCCAAAAGAAGACGTACCCAAATATACACAAATGAATAATTTCCATCCAACCTGATAAATGCCATGATAGGAAAATGCACAAGGCATTGTGGATATACTGAACTGAGAGAAGGGTCAGGGAAGTCTCATCCAGTAGGTCATGCATGAGCTGAATCTTGAAGAATGAATAGGAATTAGCCAGTAGGAAATGGAATGGAGAGTGAGAAAAGCATTTCCATGCAGAAATGTCGTGAGCAAAGGCAAAGAGGCATGAAACAGCTTGGTGTGAACAGCCGGGAACTACAAGCAGTTTGCTGTTGCTGGAGCATAAAATGTGAAAAGGAGAGAAGGCCTGAGCAGTAGGTAGGAATGGTTTGAGTTTTATCTTCTAGGACATAATTAAAGGAAGTGACATGAAGTTTTGCTTTTCACCAAGATCTCTTTGGGACTCAGGTAAAGAAAAGATATTGAGTGTGATTGACTATATTATATTATCATTCTCAGTTCTTCATTCATAATAAAATTAGATGCTCATATCTTTTGCTATGTGAATTGTAGTACCTCCTACTGGAGTCTAATCTTCCTACCCCATTGAGGTTTGGCTTGGGTTTGCCCAATTTCCAGAATATGAGCAAGAATTAGTGTTTCAGTTCCCAAAGCTCCATGAGGCACTGTGAGTTTTCTCCTGCCCTCTTCAGATTTCTTCCCCTGCCATGGAAAGAACAGGTACCAGTTAGCCATTCTTTAAATCTGAGTTCCAGATTGATGAGCCTGATCCAAAGCCTGGAACCAACCCAAGCTCAGCTGAACTTGGCCAAACTGCAGTAGATCTACAAATTAATGAGCATGCCATACCTATTTGTTACTTAAATCATTAAGAGTTAGGGGTTAGTTGTTACCCAGCATTATCACAAGTGAAATCAGAGTAATACAGGGAGGAACAAGCAAATACAGGAAGATTATTCCAAAGGTTGCATCTGTATCCTGGGAGAAAGATGATCAAGGCTTGAATACAGCAGTGATAGTAAAGATGAGGACAAAGAGGATGGAGGTGGAGATAAGAAATATTTTAGAATTAAAGTCTAGATTTGACAGTTGGTGGTGGGGTAGTGATGAGAAAGAATAACAATTTAGGGATGGCTTTTACATTTCTGGAATGATAATTAGATACATGATAGAGCCATTCATGCAAATGTGAAATAGACAACAAATTTATTTATTCTTTCTGGAATATTTTGGGAAATAATTCCTTGCCAGTTCTAGGCTAGGCACTGAGTATGTGGTCAATAGGTCAAAAAATTTGCTGCCCTTGTGGACTTTATACTATGTTTGGAGAGATGATCACATATGTAAATAAAGGAGTAAGTATGAGTGCTTTAAGTACTATGAAGCAAATAAACAAAGATGTAATTTTTATTTTTTTAAATGTTAATTTATTTTTGAGACAGAGAAAGAGAGAAGGAGAGAAAGAGAGAGAGGCAGAGAGAGGGAGACAGAATCTCAAGTAGGCTCCACACTGTCAGCACAGAGCCCAGCGTGGGGCTCTATCCCAAGAACCATGAGATCATGACCTGAGCCGAAATCAAAAGTCAGATGCTTAACCAACTGAACCACCCAGGTACCCCACAGATGTAATTTTTAAAGTAGCTAATAAGTAGAAAGGACTCCTTCATACAGGGCAGTCAGTGAAGGACCCTTTTAAAGAGATACCTGGGCTGAAACCCAATGGACGAGAATGAGCTGCCTAAGGCAGATGTGTTCTCTCAGCAGAAGGAATAGTGATGACAAAAAGTCCTCAAGGCAGGACGGAGCTTGGAATTCATTTCTGAAAAGAAACATGGTTAAGGGAGTGGGGGGAAATATGTGTTTGGTTGTGGAAACCTTTAATTTGAGATGTCCGTAAGATATCCAGGGGGAGATACTGAGCTGACAACACCAAGCAGGAGTCTGAAGTCCCTGAGGAGAGGCACAGGTCAAGCTAGAGATAAAAACTTTGACTCACCACCCTATAAGTGGCAGTTTTGAACATGAGTGACTGAGATGTCCAGGATAATTTACAGAATGAAAAGAGATGTTGTCCTAAGAACAAATCCTAAAGGTCACAGATGTTTTTAGTTTTTTTAGAGGGAAGCACACCCAAAAAAGAGACTGAGAAGAAAATCTAAGAACTAAGGGTGAAGTAACAGAAGTCGAGTGTATTTATCATTGTTTTTGTTGTTGACGTTGTTTTCCTGTGTAAGAATTGCAAAAGCTTACAACAAAACCAATTTATTTTTATGCTTATGGGTCTGCAGGCCGGCTGCAGTTTGTCTAAGCAGTGCTGAGCTACACTAGGCTGGACCCCAAGCCTCTTGGTAGTTTCAGATCTACCCATATATCTTCATTCTGGGGCCCAGGCTGAAGGGTTAGCTGCTGCCTCTGGAATGTTTTTGTAATGGTAGATCACAGGAACTCAAGGCTCTGAGTAAAAACACACATTGCCTTTTATGACTGTGCCTTAGAGCTGATACATTCTCATTTTGCCAACATTTCATCAGCCACAGCAAGTCAGGTGGTTTAGCCCAATATCAATGTAGTAGGATGTATATGTTACCCACCTTAGAAAGAGGTTCTGCAGAGTCACATGGTAGAGGGCTCAGATACATACTTTTAATTCAAAGAAGGAGGGAAGAATTAGGAGCAGTTATCTAATCTACCACTTCAAGGAAATAGTGTCAAGGAGGAGGAGATCAGCAGGGCCAGTTATTACAAAGCTGTCTAACAATATAGTAGCATAAGACTGAGCAGACTCCATCTTATTGATCTACAAAAATTATTTCCGGCAATGCCAGTGGGAGCATATCTTAGAGACTGGTAGGGGCAGAAGCTAAGGAATGAAGAGCAGCTGAAGAAATTGAGAGAATGGTAACAACCTACTCTCTTAAGTTTGGATATTAAAGGAAAAGAAAGCAAAATTAAATATGAATATTTTATTGTTATGTATGTATGCTTGTTGTTTTTAGAATGTGAGGAATGGGAGCATATTTCTTCGCTGTCATTATCATCAATAACCTTTATTAAGGACTTACTATGTAGCATACACAGTTTTAAGAGCTTTACATGCATTGTTTTATTTAATCCTACCATAAACTAGTGTAGATACTAAGTATATTGCCCAAGGTCAGGAATCTGGTAAATAGCTATTGAGGGGCACCTGAGTGGCTCAGTCAGTTAAGCCTCCGGCTCTTGATTTTGACTCAGGTCATGATCTCATGGTTCATGGAATAAAGACTGGGTCAGTATCCTTGGTGAGAGCACAGAGCCTGCTTTGGATTCTCTTTCTCCCTCTCTACCCCCTTCCCCATTCATGCTGTCTCTCTCTCTCAAAATAAATAAGTAAACATTTTTAAAAAAGAGCTATTGAGTCTTGCTACTCACAGTGTCCCCACAGATTATCTAAGCAGCCTTGGTGTCATTTGGCAGTTGGTGAGAAATTCATAATTCAAACCTACTGAAACCTACTAAAGCAGAATTTGTGTTTGCAGCAGGATGTCTTGGTAATTTTACTCATTAAAATTTGAGAAACACTCTTTAATAGAATGATACTTTTGTTTATCCAAAATCTATTGCCCCGTTTTCTGATAACTGCATGTTTTTTTTTTCTAGAAACTTCAGACTTTTCTTTAATTCTTCCTCTTCTTTTTAACACCTTTACATTGAAGAAATGACACAGGACAGTAACTCCTCATTATTTGTGGGTTCCATTTTTGTAAATTCACCTACTCAACTAAAATGTATGTGTAACCCCCAAATCAATGGTCGCTTCACTGTCATAGCCATTTGTGGATATGCAGAGAGTCGCAAAAAGTTTGAGTCATCGACACACATGTCCCAGCTGAAGTGGAACAAAGCAATACTCTGCCTTGTTTCAGTTTTCATAATGTAAACAAGACCTTTTTCTGGTCTATTTAGTGTCATGTTTTTCACATTTTGTGTTTTTTGTTGGTGATTTTGATGTTTAAAATGACTTCCAATGCATTTGGAATGCAATTAGCAATGCAGTGCTAAATGCTGCATGGTGTTCCTAAGTGGAAGATAGTTGTGATGTGCCTTACAGATAGTATACATATGTTAGATAGCCTTCATCCAGACATGACTTACGGTGCTCTTGGCCATGAGTTCAATGTTAATGAGTTACCAATATAATATATCCAAATCCATCTACCTGTATATGAGGCAAGGCAGCTCCAGAAAGTACTAGAGTAACATGTTTCATGCATGATGAGACTATGGAAAAGTGACTAAATTTGTGAATTCAGGATATGACAACCTTTTTTTTAAAAAAAAAAAGTAGTGGACAACATCATTGTGAGGCTGGAAGCCAAAGAAATTTATGATCACATTACCCAGAGTCAGGGAATGTTAAACTCTTCCTCTTCTCCTTCTTCTTCCTCATCTTCTTCTTCCTTTCCTTCTTCTTCCTCTCCTCCTCCTTCTTCTCCTCCTCCTGTTGGGGATATGGAGTGTCTTAAATTGCTTCAGTGTCAATTTTCTTATGATACCATTTTGCTACTGCCATTTCTGGAAAGCAGATGTGAGGAAATGAGTTGATTGCAAGTCCAAGAATGTTTACAACCAAACTAACATTGCAGTCAAGAATCAGACAGGAAGGACTGAAGCCAATGGGCACAGAATTAACAAAATAAAAGAATTGAACCAGACTTTGGCTTGTGAGTCAGAACCCAGAAACTGATGGTCTTCAGGCTATACCAGACAGGATGCTTGGTATTGCATCCATTACCAATTCAGGCTCCCTATCTCCTTGAGTAAAAACACTTTGACCTGGGAACACAGGTGGAGTTACTCTGAACCAACAAGGCCAATACTCAGATCTAGCCAGGCAGTGATATCAGGAAGCTGGGTTAAGATCATGAGGCCTCTCCTAGGGGTGGAGAGTCAGCCCGAAGATTACTGAATTCTTCCCAGATGTGTTCTGATCCAAAAATCAGGGTCCACATTCAGGGATTAGGAGGTGGGTCAAAAAACTGTGATCAGGAATCCAGAGTCAAGATACATCGAGGACTTTGGAGGGTAGGTTTAAACTGAGCAACTTTTGGGGCACCTAGATGGCTCAGTTGGTTAAGCTTCTGACTTCAGCTCATGTCTTGGTCTTGTGGTTTGTGAGTTCCAGCCCCACATCAGGTTCTCTGCTATCAGCATAGAGCCCACTTCAGATACCCTGTCCCCCTGTCTTTCTGCCTCTCCCCTGTATGCACACATGATTTCTCTCTCTCTCTCTCTCTCTCTCTCTCAAAAATAAATAAATAAAACATAAAAAAATTATTAAACTTAGTAACTCTTGAGGGCTCCATTTGTGATTCCAACTCAGAGAAATTCTCCATCCTCTCAATGTTCATTTGGATGCAGATGGCTTCCAAATCCACATCCTGGTTTGCTTTTCTAGTTGGGGAGTTTTCTGAGGGCTCACATAGCTACTGCTTCGGATTTATATACAGAAGGACAAGGCCCAGAGAATCACTGCTTTCTTCCCAGTGCAGATTTTTCTAGGATCCATGTCTTTGTCTTGCCCATTGCTGACTGGTGCCAGCCTGTTCACCACAGGTTTCCAAGAGCCAACATGACATTGAAAGCTCATGGTGGTGACAAGTCTTCTGCAACTGAGACTCAACGGTTTAAGGTAATGGAAAAATGCTTTGTTTCCGGAGCTCTGGACACAGAGAGGACTTCACAAACTTTTCCAACAAATACAAACTCTGCACACTGGACACATCCTTGGATGCTTACGTACATCATCACACTTGACTGTTATAACAACCCTGAGGGATGGTATTTTTATCCTCATTATGCTCAAAAGGAAACTGAGACCCAGCAGTAGGCACTTAATCAGTATTTTGATCAACTTTCTTATGTTCTTTGAGTGCTGTAATGTCGTTATCAACAAGAATGCTAAGGAATAATGCCATAAAACCATAAACCCAAAAGTTTGAGGGATTCAAGAAATCAGCTCGAAGATCAGCTGATCTATTATTTTTATTTATTTCAACAATTGTGGAGATACTATTTCAAAACCAATGATTATAAGAGGTAAGACTTTGGTTTTCTTAATCTTAGTGTAGGATCCTTTGGTAATTAAGGCAACTATTGAAATTTGATCTAGAAATGAATGAAATAAGCGTTATTTTAAGCTGAAAGCACCTGACAAATGGCAGAGAGAGAGCACTTGCCCTCCCCGTATCTTCCTGGAGGCAGAGCATAAATTTCTCATGAGAAGGGGGCACCTTTCTTGCGCCAGGAAAAAAAAAAAAAGACTGAATCTCAGAACCAGAGAGGGGGACTTGATGCAGAAGTGAGTGTGCATAATTGGACCTTATGAAAAAATAACCCTTCTATTCCATCAGTTCCCCCATATAGTTCCTAGTCACTGCCACACAGTTTACCTTCCCTAGAGCCCAAACTCCTCCTCCTTTTGTCTAGTTACTTCTCCACAATTTAGTGCTCTTTGTTAAAGTGCTGTATAAGCCCCAAGTCTAACCAATCTGAGTTTTCACTTCTTTTCAGTGAAGCTGCCATGCACAGAAAGATACTAACATCAATAAAAACGGTATGCCTTTTTTCCCGTTAATCTGTTTTTTGTCACTTCAGTTCTGAGGCCTCCAGGCCCTGAATTTAACGGGGAAGAGGATAAGTTTTTTTCTTCGACAGTTCCAAGTTTTGATGATTTTTCTTATATTTCTCTACAAAATGTGATTATGGTAAAATCCAAGAAATAATATGCAAAATAAGGGCAACTTAATGCTTGGTGCACAGTAAAGGTTCAACACGTGATAGGAAGTGTCTGGTACTGGGTTTTCTCCACCAACTCCCTTGTATGATTACAAAGTTCCAAAAGGAAGCTACTGTGAAAACAGCAGCAATGGTAACAAGTCTGGATAGTTTACCATCTTCCACTTTGCAATGTTTGACAAAAAGCAACATGGAACACCAGCATAGCTCCCTGAACCGTAAAAGGCTACTTTTGTCATGTGAGTTTGAGACAAGTTGCTCCTAATAGAAAAGAGTGTAGGAAAGTAACCAAGCATTATTGATTTAGTGATGCCTGTTAATGTCATTCTGTGTTTTGGTCATATTCCTGCATTTCCAACTACTCCCCAGGTCCTGCAAGAGCATCTCTGTTGGAAAGCTCCCTAAGTACACAACGCTACTTCCAATTGGTTTTAATATGTAACATGGCAGAATTTAAACATTGCCCCTGCACAGATACTTTTTCCTCTTTATTACAAATAAATTACTCAGCTCACAAAATTATCTGAACAGGAAGGCGCAAGTAAGAGTGCATTATTGTTTGCTGGTTGAAGAGATAAGCAGTTAAACATCTAGAGGTGAAGTGGAGGACAATTAACATCCCAGCCCACTCAATTATCACACAATGCCCACTTCTCAGGGAGTTAGAGCTATTACAATCTGCTACTATGAATAAATGAGTATTTTAGCTCTCAGAGGGTAATGCAATAGTCTTGACAATAATCTTTTTATGAGATTGTGGCTTTATCAGTTATAGTTTAGAGTCAGGATAAACACTGATTATGTATCGCATTATAATGACTGCTGGAGGGTGCTTGCGTTTGGGTTTTCAGTGTTATTAATTTTGCAGTTCTACTCCTCGTGTCTAATATGCTTTGTGGAATC